>NC_134491.1:47948406-48110092 GCF_040206685.1 Ascaphus truei | reverse complement strand
TTTGTGACATTTATTAGCTTACAGATATTTCTCAGGAAACAAGTGGGGGTTTATAATTTGCAGAGAGAAGGTTTCCACGCAGTTTTATCAGATAAAACTCAAAGTATTTGGTTACCTGGAAACATACTTTTTGTTTGTAAATATATATTTTTTAGAAGCTATCAGCTACACACGATTAAGCAATTAACCGTGTAACTACCATTAGTACAATGAGGGTTGTGGAGGGACGGTCCATGCACTGAAGGGGTTCATGTAATCGCATAGATGAGGGGTTCTCATCTCCAGTGCTCAAGACGCCCCAACTGGTCAGGTTTTCAGAATATCCCTGCTTCCGCACAGGTGGCCCAATCAGTCTCTGTTTAAGCACAGGTGGCTCAGTCTGTGAGCCACTGATTGAGCCACCTATGCTGAAACAGGGATATCCTAAAAACCTGACCTGTTGGTGAGGTTCTTGAGAACTGGACTTGGGCCCCCCCCCCCCCCACCCCTGATGTAGATAATTGGGCCCCCCCCCCCCCCCCTGATGTAGATAATTGGAGGCTTAGTCTGTGGATTTGGGATTCACTTTTCCCTGGGATTATTTCCCCGCCTGACGCTCTCGTCCTTTTGGTTTCTGTATGTAGGCGCGGGACACGGATTGTCCCCAATGTTCGCCCTTTGCAGCTGGCACAGACGTGCCCTGCAGGATTGCACCCCGGAGGTGTCTGCGTGAACCTATGAAGAACATTGTGCATTATTTGCAGTGGTAACCTAACTCCTGTTGTGGGTCTCCGTGACAGGGTTTTTCGCTGTGACATTAGGTGGTAGCCGCAGAGGGCATCTGTTACTTCGGTTGGGGGAAGGTTTTTTTGTTATTTCTGCGAGTTCTGCAGGTTCTTGTAGCTGTGTGCTGTGTACAAGAGACCTGGGGGGGACATGTAGACTGTGTACATGGGGGGGGTGTATATAGGATGGGGGGGGGGGTAGGGGGAAGCAGAACTGAGGCTGGTCAGGACAGCTCGTACTGAGAATGTATGAAAAGGCAAAGTCAGCACAAGCAATAAATAAAGTTTATAAATAAAATAAATATATATGTGCGGTGAAACCTATCCCTGCTTCATTTTGCAAAGCCAGTATAACCAACCCTACACTGAGACCCATTAAGGTCGAAACAGCTGTCTGTGGGTGGGTTTACTGGCTATGCATCTTAACCCTGGCTGTGCTCAAAGCTGTGCAATGCAGCAAGCTTAAGCGTATAGGGGACCATGTCATATGGTTTTTAAGCAAAAGGTGGCACTGTGTGCTCGTTTGCATGTCATTTCCCAGAATCCCCTGCTGCAGTGGACGCAATGTATGCTGGGTGATGATGGTGAAAGGTGGGGTTGCTACGACATGCAAATGAGCACACAGTATTATTTCCATTTGATATATATTGTAGTGCAGGAGTGGGCAACTGTACTCTCCAAGGGCGACCAACAGGTAGGTCAGGTTTTCAGGATATCCCTGCTTCAGCACAGGTAGCTCAGTCAAAGACTGAGCCACTGACTGAGCCACCTGTGCTGAAGCAGGGATATCCTGAAAACCTGACCTACCTGTTGGTCGCCCTTGGTGACTGAGTTTGAGACCCCTGGTATAATACATGCAATGAGTAAGACTGATTTTCTAACAAGTAAAGACCCCCTCTATATAAGAAGCGTTTCTGAGCAGGAGGGAGGGGGGGGGGGGATGCAATATGGCCGCCCCCATCAGGGAGTATTGAAGGTCTCATTAGCAAAACATTAACAACTTGAATCGCGGTCTGGAGAGAGACATAACTGACTGGGTGAGACGGGGAAGGTGATTGAGGAGTGTAACGGCGCGGCTCACTCCCGAATTATACCAGGGATTCACTCCGGGGGGTTTCCACGGCAACAGGGACACGGCAAGAAAATGGCAGCTAAACGCCGCTGCCCCTATTTCTTATTGACTGTGGCACTGACAGCGCAGATAATAGCCAATAACATCCTATTATGTCGTGAGCACATGAAGAGCCCAGCACACGGCATTGTCGCTGCGCCATTTATTTGTGACTGTATCATCCACAGTCCTGCCCCTCCCTCCCTCCCTCCCTCCCTCCCTCTCTCTCTCTCTCTCTCCCTCCCTCCCTCCCTCCCTCCCTCTCTCTCTCTCTCTCTCTCTCTCTCTCACCCCTCTCTTTCCCCACCTCTCTCTCTCTCTCTCTCACTCTACCCTCTCTCTCACTCTACCCTCTTTCTCTAAACCCTCTCACCTCTCTCTTTCTCTCACCCTCCCTTTCTCTCACCCCCCTTTCGCTCTCACCCCCCTTTCTCTCTCTCTCTCTCTCTCTCTCTCTCCTCTGTCTCTGTCTCTGTCTCTGTCTCTGTCTCTCTCTCTCCACCCTTCCTTCTCTCCGTCTCTCTCGCTCCCACACTCCCTTCTCTCCGTCTCTCTCTCTCTCCATCTCTCTGTCTCCATCTCACTCTCTCTCTCCCACCCTTCCTTCTCTCCATCTCTCTCGCTCCCACACTCCCTTCTCTCCGTCTCTCTGTCTCTCCATCTCTCTCTCTGTCTTACTCTCCCACCCTTCCTTCTCTCCGTCTCTCTCTCTCTCTCCATCTCTCTATCTCTCTCTCTCCCACCCTTCCTTCTCTCCATCTCTCTCGCTCCCACACTCCCTTCTCTCCGTCTCTCTCTCCCACACTCCCTTCTCCCATCTCTCTCTCCATCTCTCTCTCTCTGTCTCCATCTCTCTCTCTATCTCTCTCTCTCCCACCCTTCCTTCTCTCCGTCTCTCTCGCTCCCACACTCCCTTCTCTCCATCTCTCTCTCTCCGTCTTTCTCTCTCTCCGTCTTTCTCTCTCTCCGTCTTTCTCTCTCTCTCTCCTCCTTTCTCTCTCTCTCCGTCTTTCTCTCTCTCTCTCTCTCTCTCTCTCTCTCTCTCTCTCTCTCTCTCTCTCTCTCTCTCTCTCTCTCTCTCTCTCCGTCTCTCTCTCTCTCTCCTTCACGCTCTTCACTCTCTTCTCTCTTTTCCCCCTCCCCTTTCTCTCCCTCCTTCTCTCTCACTCCCCTTTTTCTTCAGGAGCAGGCTATGATTAATATACATAATTGTAACAAATTGTCGCTAACTGCACCAAATCGTTCTTGCAGCTGCAGGTCGGGGAGAAGTGCTGACGCTTCTCTCTGCCTCTATAGAAAGTGGAAGAAAAGCTCCGAGTTCGCAGCAGGAAGCTCTGAGCCCAGGCCGCACCGTTTCCCTCTGCAGCTGGAGGTCTGAATGGGGACGTTTAAATGCACATTGATCCCCTGTTATTATGAAGACACTGCATCCCCATCTCCTTTAACCCCTTATGCCTCTGGAGGCAGCTATCTCCCCTAAAATGTTTTATTTTTATTTTTTTAGAAAGACACATTGTAGCCTACAAATACCTGTTATTTAGGGGGCTGCACCTGTAGCCGACTTTGCATCCCCTCGCTGGTCCGTCCAGCAGTGCATGGGTTAAAGCCGAATGCTGTACATCAGGGGTAGCCCGCTCCAGCCCTCAACGGCCACCAACAGGCCAGGTTTTCAGGATATTCCTGCTTTAGCACCGTCGTTGGCTGAGCCACTGATTGAGCCGCCTGTGCTGAAGCAGGGATATCCTTAAAAGCGAACCAGTCGGTGGCTCTTGAGGCCTGGAGTTGAGAACCCCTGATGTACATGTTTCTGATCTAACGGAGCCGCGGACATTCTCAGAATATTTCGTGTCAGACCAGGCGTGGCCAACTCCAGTCCTCGAGCTACCAACAGGTCAGGTTTACAAAATATCCCTGCTTCAGCACAGGTGGCTCGGTCTTCGACTGCACCAAATGTGCTGAAGCAAGGGATATCCGTAAAACCCGACCTGCTGGTGGCTCTTGAGGGCTGGAGATGGCCACGCCTGGGTTAGATTAATCAAACCTATCAAAATCCTAACATTGGCTGCACCAGAGTACACAACCGGCCTTAAATCTGCAGCAAAGAAAAACGCATCCGATTTATCAAAGGGAAGGGAACGCCTCGATGAGCCTGCCGTCTGAACAGTTTTACAGCTGGGGGAATTTGACAAAATAGTACCCTTTTTGGTCCTCTAATGTGCAGAAAGCCGGAGGTGGCCCCCCAGAGGTGCCCGTCAGGTTCCCAAACTAATGTAGATGAATCAGAGCACTACGGATTTTCATCAAGTAAAATATATTGTGCCAAAAAGAAACACGTTTCGGCCTGTAAGTGGCCTGTAAGTGGCATTGTAAGTGGCCTGTAAGTGGCTTGTAAGTTAACTAGATAATGGCCAGTTCCAGGCCATTGGTTGATGTAAATCTGTAGTGCTCTGATTCATGTACATTAGTTTGGATTCGCTCTGGATTATTGGCAGGCGGTCCGTGGGACCAGCGGCACCGGTATTAGTATCAGAGATTTGTTGCATTTTTTGGTGTTCAGCATTTACCCGATTTTTTAATTTTTTTAATTTTTTTAATTTTTCAATTGACTGTCAGCTGCAGGGACACGTCTGCAGTGTAATGCGAATTCTTTATGGATGTTATTTATTAAACTGCGATAGTGCCAATCGGGGCACTGTCATGTGGAGACTACCATTGACTTGATGGGCACACTGGCAGTCTAATGAATAAACCCCCATGTCAGTGTAAAGATAATAACGCAGGGAGCGGGTGACATGGGTCTCTCTCCCAGTCCTGCTACAGAACAGGATACTGGGCCTTATGGTTCTGACCCGTAAGGGGCAGTTCTGATCCACGCTCACCCTGAGACAGAATCCTCCCCCCCTGCCGAGTTGTGTGCGGTGCGAGCTTGATACGTGGACAGCGGCTGCTGTCCATGCTGATGTGAGATCATGTTGGAGCCTCTGAGAGCGCTGGGCGTGAGGTGAGATATCAGAGCGGGCAGGAGAGCGCGGGATGGATTTCTTCACATCACCAAGGTGTGCGGTGACCCAGAAAATACTCCCGAGAGTTCCAGGTCATCACAGAAAATCCATAAACACATTCTTGCTTATTCTTTGCTTTGTTTAATTACTGGCGCAGGGATGAGCGATTATTCATGCTCCCAAAAAAAGATCATGAAATGGGTCTTTTATTCTGCGTGGTACAATGATGAGGACTTCACAGGTGACGGGGCTATGGGGGCATTTATGGAAATGCAGAACCCTTCAGTCCCCGAGAGAACCTGTGGCCTCCTGATTATTACCACACCTGGTATAAAGTCACATTGTGTCGCAGTATTGTGCATTTTCTATGTCTGAAGCCCTGTCACATATTCCACTTGTACAATAGGACGTTTATTCCGTCAGTTTCTGAGTTTAGAGGACAGAACTCAATGTGTATATTCCATTTATATAACAGGGATTTCTTGTGTATTGTACAGATGACAAAGCGGGACTCGAATATAATAGGGCTTCAGTTGTGTTATTTCCCCGTCTGTGGGAAGGAGCTTCTGAGATATTGTCATTTTTTTCTCTCTCTCTCTTTAACTTTAATTCATGTTTCCTCTCTCTATATACCCTTATATAACCTCAATCTCTCACTCTCTGCCACCCACATCACCTTCTCTCTTTGACTCTTTGACTATCTTCTCTCTATTTCAGGCTGTCTTTCCCTTCTCCCTCTCTCCTTCCCTCTCTTGGTGTCTCACTCACTCTCACTCTCTCTCTCCCTCCTGCATCCCTCCCCCCTGCATCCCTCCCCCTTTCCTGCGACAGTTGTATAGATGGGTGTGGACGACCCCGTGATTTCTATATCATTTTTCTGTCCCGGCCCTGCTGCTTTGCTTTTGGGGGGGAAGAGGAGCTGGGAGGAGTGAGGAGTTAGAGGAGCAGGGAGGTGAGGGGGGGGGGGGAGCGGGTGGATATGGGAGAGGAGCGGGTGGATATGGGAGAGGAGCGGGTAGGTGAGGAGGGAGAGGAGTGGGTAGGTGAGCGGGAAGAGGAGGCCTGTCCTGATAAGAGCTGCTGGCAGGAGGCTGGATTTGGCTCATTAGACCGTCTTCCCGCAGACGGCTGACATGTCGCAGTGAGCGTATGATTGTATTTATAACCACAACATGACTAGGTACGCAGCAGGTCTCATAACATTACTGAAAATTAACTTGTTGCAGTATAAAGTTATAATGAGTATAACTGGGCTTACTAATATCTACTGCGCTCTTCAACATATCTGTAGCGTATGATTTTATTACCCTACCTTTCTAGTGAGTTTCAGTGTGAGGAATGCGCTTATCTGGCTGAGCGACTGCTAGGAAATTAGACACTTAGACTGTCAACGGATGCTGGATATAGCCCACCGGCCTCCGGAAGCTGGATATAGTCCAATGGCCTCCGGAAGCTGGATTTAGCCCACCGGCCTCTGGAAGCTGGATATAGCCCACCGGCCTCCGGAAGCTGGATATAGTCCAATGGCCTCCGGAAGCTGGATTTAGCCCACCGGCCTCCGGAAGCTGGATATAGCCCACCGGCCTCCGGAAGCTGGATTTAGCCCACCGGCCTCCAGAAGCTGGATTTAGCCCACCGGCCTCCGGAAGCTGGATTTAGGCATCCGTAAACTAGATTTAGCCCACCGGCCTCCGGAAGCTGGCTATAGCCCACCGGCCTCCGGATGCTGGATTTAGCCCAACGGCCTCCGGAAGCTGGATTTAGCCCACCGGCCTCCGGAAGCTGGATTTAGCCCACCGGCCTCCGGAAGCTGGATTTTGCCCACCGGCCTCCGGAAGCTGGATTTAGCCCACCGGCCTCCGGAAGCTGGATTTAGCCCACCGGCCTCCAGAAGCTGGATTTAGCCCACCGGCCTCCGGAAGCTGGATTTAGCTCATTGTCCTCCGGAAGCTGGATTTAGCCCACAGACTCTTTTCAGATACCTGGAAGCCACGAAAAATTGATACATTCCGTTGGTAATGAGTTATATGGTGTTACTGATGCATTCCGTTGGTAATGAGTTATATGGTGTTACTGATGCATTCCGTTGGTAATGAGTTATATGGTGTTACTGATGCATTCCGTTGGTAATGAGTTATATGGTGTTACTGATGCATTCCGTTGGTAATGAGTTATATGGTGTTACTGATGCATTCCGTTGGTAATGAGTTATATGATGTTACTGATACATTCCGTTGGTAATGAATTATATGGTCTTACTGATGCATTCCGTTGGTAATGAGTTTTATGGTGTTATACTGATATAGTGATGCATGATGTTATAATGTGGTAGGTCTGAGAGCACCTAATTCAGTTTTGCTAATATTGTAGTTTTGGTTGGAGGTGTCTTGTTCTGAGCTCATCGCCAATTCTCCAACTAGCAAATGGGTATAAAACTTGTCAACAATGTTCCAGTTGGAAGTCTCCTCTATACAGGGATGGTGGTAAGGGTCCGTGACTGACAAACAGGAGAAGTGTGTGTGTATGTGTGTGTATGTATGTATATATATATATATGTGTGTGTGTGTGTGTAGAGGTAGAGGGGGATTGGCCCGGTATTAAAGGGGTTGCACTCCATATGGCCACCCCCTGACCTCACCAGGGAGGCAAGGGGTTACCTGGACTGTGGTCCAGGAATGTGTTTTTTACCTTGCTGCAACATCCAAATGTGTATTCCCCTTTTATCATGTCTGGTCACCATTTCAGTGTCTGCACCACACACACACTGGGATCCGTTTGGGAGGAGAAGGGTTAATAGTTAGGAAGTGATTATAGCCCTTTGTTCCTTGTTCCCGCCTTTTCAGGCTCCATTTTGCAGTGTCCCATAGGTCGCCATTGCAGCTCCATTCAATCCAATGGCGAATCCAGCGGTTTTGGGCCTGTTTCCGTCAAAGACCAGCAGGTGGCGTCCGAGAGGAGGAGCGGCGGTTTCCCATTGTAAGTCAATGGGGCCATTGACTTCAATGGGGATTCCTCGACGCCGACCTCCAGGAACGGGTTGGCTGCCATCCAAACCGCAGACCGCAAAAGCGGATACATTTTCTTAAAGAGAGCTTTTATCACTACTAGTTCAAGGTCAACTACAATTGGCGTGGGAACCTTAGGTTCCAGGGCACCCAGGAATAAAATTCTTTTTGCCCCTAGCTCCTAGGCACCCCCACACTCGACCACCACCGGGTCCAAGAATCCAGGACCCCCAGAAAGGGTCACGCTCGCCAAGCGGGTCGCACCATTGACTCCAATGGCGGAGGGAAGAGCAGCGCGAGAAAACAGCTAAGTCCGAAAGAGTCAAATGTGTAAGCCCATATCTCCGGTTCTGGGAGGACCAGAAGGCTGGGATTTGGGTCGCATGTAGTCACTGTTCCGGCATGACTGCATGGCCATTTCCAGCCCTCTCCGACCAACCAGACGGAGTATGGGCAACTGTAAAGAATGGTGATTTTCCCCATAGACTTCAATGGCGGCGTTACTCCATTGAAAGGCTATGGCGGAGGATCCCTATAGACTTCAATGGCGGAGTTGCCCCATTGAAAGACTATAGCGGCGGAACCCATTGACTTCAATGGTGGAGTTGCTCCATTGGAAGCCTATAACGGCGGAGCCCATTGATTTCAATGGGAAAAGAGTGAAAGCAGAGATTCATTTTTAGAGCGGAGAATCTTGTATTAAAGTAACAAGAGTTTTAAACTGTATTTGTGTATCTCCGGTCTGGAAGGTCACAGCGAGCTGAAACTTGGCCACCGTGGAGAGTCACATCCGGCATGAGGGACTGGCCAGTTTCAACCCGCTCGGCCCAACAGAATGGATTATTTTAATATGTCTTGATATTAAAAACTAGATTGTATTTCGAAGCGGGGATAAAAGCCTGCGAAGATTTCTGAAACTGTGGAATGTAAATGCTCAGGGGGGCGAACTATTGTCTACAACAGACCCCCTGATCAAAGGCTCAGCCACCCTAGCTGTATACATTAGGGCGGAGAAATGCAGGGCTTGAGTGGTCTGTAAATGCTATAACTCACACCTACAGACAAAGAGTTTCCTGACCAGATCCCCGTCTGGTAGACAGGCCGGCGCCCTGACTTTTATGTGGGGCTAAAGAAATGAGACCCCCAGGGCCCAAAGTACGCATGTGCCAAAAAGCTGGGGGGCATGGGTTATCAATGTTCCCACGTTAGAGATTGGGTGCAGGTAATTGTTATCCAATGGCCTGCACTCAATAGTAGGTATAGGACTGGAATTATATATAAACTGGTGTCAGCCCTATATCCTTCGTCTTCATTTTACCAACTACTTGATGCCTGATTGCTGTTGAATTGCTAATCCTGTTTTCCTGATTACTTCTTCATTCCAATCCCTAAGTAAGTGTATTTCTTGTCTGTTATTTGTACTATCCTGTGTGTTCACCTTCTTTAAGGAATAAATTCTCTTTATTATATCTAAGTCGTATTCAGTTCAACCCAGTTATTTGGTGTATATTATATCCTATCACAAGTTACCGTGACAGTGTGTGTGTGTGTGTGTGTGTGTGTGTGTGTGTGTGTGTGTGTGTATATACTTTTCAGTGAGGAACTTGGGTGCACTCCGTTTTACCTTCATAATACTAAGGACTTTTTATTTCTCTTTTTGACAGTTTTAATTTAACTAAATCGCAGAAATGCTCCCTTTTAACCCTTTCTGCACTGTCACATGTATCTCACGACGTTTAGCCCACGTAGTGCAGGTACCTGCTGACGTGGCGGTTCCTCACGATGTTTAACCCATGTAGTGCCGGTACCTGCTGACGTGGCGGTTCCTCACGACGTTTAGCCCACGTAGTGCCGGTACCTGCTGACGTGGCGGTTCCTCACGACGTTTAGCCCACGTAGTGCAGGTTCCTGCTGACGTGGCGGTTCCTCACGATGTTTAACCCATGTAGTGCCCTCTGCAGTGCCTCTGCGTTTCAATGCGTTCCTGGGCCTTTAGCAGGGAAAGGGTTACATTTTATTATCACTAGAAGGACTGGGCCATTTGCAGCTGGACGTGTGCAGTGATGCTCCTGATCACTATATAATGCTGTATTTTTATTCTCAGTAGGCGCCAGAAATGATTGCTGAAAGCACCTCTTTAAGTTGCACATCTTGACCTGTTTCCATTAATTGCTGCATTTGTAGTACCCCCCTTTCTCACCCCCCCCCCCTTTCTCATGCTTCACTTATTTTTAGACTTATTTAGAATTAATCACTATTTTCCCCTTTACTGATAGGACCTGACAGAGGAGAAATCCCAGCTCCTCACAGCTGGGGGGAGACCTCTACTGGCCATGTACCGGTACTGCATGTGTCCCCTTAGCAGCTGTCAAGGACACACACTGAGGCCTGAAAATGATGGCGTCTCGCAGAGTGACACAAGGTTGCAAAATGTGTCCCTGTCAGAACAACACGGAATCCGTGCACTCGGGAAATAGGCAGCGTTCTCACGCGAGACCTATTTAGAAGTCACTATGCACAGTTCTAATCCATAGATTACTTTTTCTATGAGAGGAGGCGCATGCGTGTTTTGTTATGTATAAATATACTACACTAATGACCCATCCCCTCCTGTGATTCTGCAGCACTCACATTGCATCATACGCTCGTAGTATTTTACATTTTTTAGATGATCAAGATGCAGTTTGCTCTTCCCATCTCTTCCCCTGTAAATGGTGTTAACCTTCTGAATTACTGTAATACTGAGTAACCTTAAAACTCACCCCACAAGTTAAGCATCCCAACAGCCTGCACTCATGGCTACTGTCCCACAGTCACTCCTACCACCCATTGTGGCCAAGCACTGCCATCTACTGCACTTATTCCCTCACCTGCTGTCTCTGTAAGTTTCCCCTCAAACCTCTTAGATTGTAAGCTCTTCGGGGCAGGGATTTCCTTTCCTATTGTCTGATTTTGCTGCACTTAATGTATTTTAATTCCCTGTACTGTATTCTTTGTGAAACGCTGAGTACATTTTTGGCGCTATATAAATAAAGACACAATAAGAGTTACATTTTTGATGGCTAACAATTAAGATGAAGGCAATTTGAACACAAATGAAACGGCCATCTTGTGAAGATCCCACGAGCACATTTGTGTCACATTTCAGCTTTTTCCCTTTACAGAGACTGCTCACAACTTTAGGCTGCACAAGGATGCAATGTATAAGCTCAGTGTCTGGGTTTAGGAAATACAAACTCGTATTCCCAGGTGAGTGAGGACTCACAAGCGGCAGAAGGAGAACACTCCTCATACAACTCTCCCTGTACTTTACACACTCTCTCTCTGTACTTTGCACTCTCTCTGTACTTTGCACTCTCTCTCTCTGTACTTTGCACTCTCTCTCTCTGTACTTTGCACTCTCTCTCTCTGTACTTTGCACTCTCTCTCTCTGTACTTTACACTCTCTCTCTCTGTACTTTCACTCTTTCTCTCTCTCTCTGTACTTTACACACTCTCTCTCTCTGTACTTTGCACTCTCTCTCTGTGTACTTTCACTCTCTCTCTCTCTCTCTGTACTTTACACACTCTCTCTCTCTCCCTCCCTCTCTCTCTCTCCCTCTACCTTACACTCTCTCTGTACTGTACACACTCCCTTTCTCTCTCTCTCTCTCTCTCTCTCTCTCTCTCTCTCTCTCTCTCTCTCTCTCTCTCTCTCTCTCTGAATAACGGGGGGTAGGGTATAATGATTACACAGTACATGAATAACGGGTAGGGTATAATGATTACACGGTACATGAGTAACGGGGTATGGTATAATGATTACACGGTACATGAGTAACGGGGTAGGGTATAATGATTACACGGTACATGAGTAACAGGGGGTAGGGTATAATGATTACACGGTACATGAATAACGGGGTAGGGTGTAATGATTACACAGTACATGAATAACGGGGTAGGGTGTAATGATTACACAGTACATGAATAACGGGGTAGGGTATAATGATTATACAGTACATGAATAACGGGGAGTAGGGTATACTGATTACACAGTACATGAATAACAGGGGGTAGGGTACAATGATTACACAGTACATGAATAACAGGGGGTAGGGTATAAGGATTACACAGTACATGAATAACAGGGGGTAGGGTATAATGATTACACCGTACATGAATAACAGGGGGTAGGGTATAATGATTATACAGTACATGAATAACAAGGGGTAGGGTATAATGATTACACAGTACATGAATAACAGGGGGTAGGGTATAATGATTACACAGTACATGAATAACAGGGGGTAGGGTATAATGATTACACAGTACATGAATAACGGGGTAGGGTATAATGATTACACAGCACATGAGTAACAGGGGGTAGGGTATAATGATTACACAGTACATGAATAACAGGGGGTAGGGTATAATGATTACACAGTACATGAATAACAGGGGGTAGGGTATAATGATTACACAGTACATGAATAACGGGGTAGGGTATAATGATTACACAGCACATGAGTAACAGGGGGTAGGGTATAATGATTACACAGTATATGAGTAACGGGGTAGGGTATAATGATTACACAGTATATGAGTAACGGGGTAGGGTATAATGATTACACAGTATATGAGTAACGGGGTAGGGTATAATGATTACACAGTATATGAGTAACGGGGTAGGGTATAATGATTACACAGTATATGAGTAACGGGGTAGGGTATAATGATTACACAGTACATGGAGTTACACACGGGGATGGGGAGTTAGTGGGCGTCTCTCAGCCTGTGACAGGTGCTGATATAGTGTGCATACAGTCCTGAGGAGGTTTCGTCTTCTCCTAGGGCAGGGTTTCCCAAACTTTTTTTCCGTGACCCGGTTATTTTTTAACTTCTTTTTCGTGACCCACTAAAAATTTTATCGCCTATACTGGCCTATAGGGCCTGCACAGACACACACACAGCCACTGATACACACACACACAGCCACTGATACACACACAGACACACACACAGCCACTGATACACACACACACAGCCACTGATACACACACAGACACACACACAGCCACTGATACACACACAGCCACAGACACACACACAGCCACTGATACACACACAGCCACTGATACACACACACACACACAGCCACTGATACACACACACACACACAGCCACTGATACACACACACACAGCCACTGATACACACACATACACAGCCACTGATATACACACACACACAAACACACACACACACACACACACACAGCCACTGATACACACACACACAGCCACTGATACACACACATACACAGCCACTGATACACACACACACACAGCCACTGACACACGCAGCCACTGACACACACACTGATACACACACAGAGCCACTGATACACACACGCAGCCACTGACACACACCCAGCCACTGACACACACGCAGCCACACAGACACTGCTACATACACACACACACACACACACACTGATACACACACAGACACTGATACTGATACACACAGACACTGATTCACACACAGACACACACACTGATACAGATACACACACACACACAGACACTGATACACACACACTCACTCGCTCTCCCCTATACGCACACAGACACAAACAGTGAATTACAGGCAACGACGGATGTCAGTGACTAGTTTGGGGGCCAGGGACAATTGGGTGGGAGAGGGGGGGGGGCAGGGAAACTTGGGTGGGTGGGAGGGAGGGGGCCAGGGACACTTGGGTGGGTGGGAGGGGGCCAGGGACACTTTAGGGGGCCAGGGACACTTGGGTGGGTGGGAGGGAGGGGGCCAGGGACACTTGGGTGGGTGGGAGGGAGGGGGCCAGGGACACTTGGTGGGTGGGAGGGGGCCAGGGACACGTGGGTGGGTGGGAGGGGGCCAGGGACCCTCGGGTGGGTGGGAGGGGGCCAGGGACACTTGGGTGGGTGGGAGGGAGGGGGCCAGGGACACTTGGGTGGGTGGGACACTTAGGGGGCCAGGGATACTAGGGGGCCAGGGACACTTGGGTGGGTGGGAGGGGGCCAGGGACACTTGGGTGGGTGGGAGGGGGCCAGGGACACTTGGGTGGGTGGGAGGGAGGGGGCCAGGGACACGTGGGTGGGAGGGGGCCAGGGACACTTGGGTGGGTGGGTGGGAGGGAGGGGGCCAGGGACACTTGGGTGGATGGGAGGGAGAGGGCCAGGGACACTTGGGTGGGTGGGAGGGAGGGGGCCAGGGACACTTGGGTGGGAGGGAGGGGGCCAGGGACACTTGGGTGGGAGGGAGGGGGACAGGGACACTTGGGTGGGTGGGCAGGGACACACTTTGGGGGCCAGGGACACTTGGGTGGGTGGGAGGGAGGGGGCCAGGGACACTTGGGTGGGTGGGAGGGGGCCAGGGACACGTGGGTGGGAGGGGGCCAGGGACACTTGGGTGGGTGGGAGGGGGCCAGGGACACTTGCGTGGGTGGGAGGGAGGGGGACAGGGACACCTTTAGGGGGCCAGGGACACTTGGGTGGGTGGGAGGGAGGGGGCCAGGGACACTTGGGTGGGTGGGAGGGGGCCAGGGACACTTGGGTGGGCAG
The DNA here is from genome assembly GCF_040206685.1 of Ascaphus truei. Classification (NCBI taxonomy): domain Eukaryota; kingdom Metazoa; phylum Chordata; class Amphibia; order Anura; family Ascaphidae; genus Ascaphus; species Ascaphus truei. The sequence goes on along the minus strand of NC_134491.1, from coordinate 48,095,630 downwards.
GAGGGGGCCAGGGACACTTGGGTGGGTGGGAGAGAGGGGGCCAGGGACACTTGGGTGGGTGGGAGGGGGCCAGGGACACGTGGGAGGGGGCCAGGGACACTTGGGTGGGTGGGAGGGGGCCAGGGATACTTGCGTGGGTGGGAGGGGGCCAGGGACACTTTGGGGGCCAGGGACACTTTTGGGGCCAGGGACACTTGGGTGGGTGGGAGAGAGGGGGCCAGGGACACTTGGGTGGGTGGGAGGGAGGGGGCCAGGGACACGTGGGTGGGTGGGAGGGAGGGGGCCAGGGACACTTGGGTTTGCCAGGGACACTTGGGTGGGTGGGAGGGGGCCAGGGACACTTTAGGGGGCCAGGGACACTTGGTGGGTGGGAGGGGGCCAGGGGCACACTTGGGGGCCAGGGACACTTGGGTGGGTGGGAGGGAGGGGGCCAGGGACACTTGGGTGGGTGGGAGGGTGCCAAGGAAACTTGGGCTGGCCAGGGACACTTGGGTGGGTGGGAGGGATGGGGCCAGGGACACTTGGGTGGGTGGGACGGAGGGGGCCAGGGACACTTGGGTGGGTGGGGAGGGGGCCAGGGACACTTGGGTTTTAGGGGGCCAGGGACACTTGGGTGGGTGGGAAGGGGCCAGGGACACTTGGGTGGGTGGGAGGGAGTGGGAGGGAGGGGGCCAGGGACCCTTGTGTGGGTGAGAGGGAGGGGCCAGGGACACTTGGGTGGGTGGGAGGGAGGGGGCCAGGGACACACTTGGGGGCCAGGGACACTTGGGTGGGTGGCCACGTGGGGGCCAGGGACACTTGGGTGGGAGGGAGGGGGCCAGGGACACTTGGGTGGGTGGGAGGTTTGGGGCCAGGGACACTTGGGTGGGTGGGAGGGAGGGGGCCAGGGACACTTGGGTGGGTGGGTGGGACGGAGGGGGCCAGGGACACTTGGGTGGTTGGGATTTAGGGGGCCAGGGACACTTGGGTTGGGAGGGGGGGGGGGCCAGGGACACTTGGGTGGGTGGGAGGAGGGGGCCAGGGACACTTGGGTGGGTGGGAGGGGGCCAGGGACACTTGGGTTTTAGGGGGCCAGGGACACTTGGGTGGGTGGGAGGGGGCCAGGGACACTTGGGTGGGTGGGAGGGGGGGACAGGGACACTTGGGTGGGAGGCAGTGACTGGGTGGGGTGACTTAAGCCGCTGGACGCTTTCGCCTACTGCCCCCGATATCCCCTGCTGCCCGGAACGGAAGGTGGGATTGGGGGCACGGGAGGTGGGCTCGGGAGGGGGTGCCACGGGAGGTGAGCTCGGGAAGCTGGCCGCGGGGGGAAGCAGGCCGCAGTAGGAGCTTGTACTTCCACCCTCCCCCATGTAACGCGCAGGCCGCAGAGGAGCTGGTACTTCCTCCTCCGTCCCACGTTGGGAGCGGGGGGGAGGAAGGGAGCGGGCCCTGCTTGCCCTGCGCAAGCGCGCGGGACCGCGAGGGGAATCACCGCCATTGTTTTTTAACTTGAGCGGGGGGGACGGGAGACACCGCGCGGCCAGCCTCGCTGCGACCCGGCAATTTTGGTGCCGTGGCCCGGTGCCGGGTCGCGACCCACCGTTTGGGAAATGCTGTCCTAGGGGATCACTATTTTTTGGTTCTTTTCGTCAGTTAATGATTAACGTTCTGGATAAGAGCTGTGAGTTTCTCCAAGGGGGCATGCCTCACTTCCGAGTATTGTGTGCAATGCAGCAGGAAGTGGGTTTCATCTTCTACCTCTCCTAGCTCACATCGCTGGCACAGTCTCACCTCCCGGGGCTTCCAGTTTTGTCCGTGTCTGCCTGTGTCTCACACACCTCTCCTAGCTCACAACGCTGGCACAGTCTCATCTCCCGGGGCTTCCAGTTCTGTCTGTGTCTGCCTGTCTCTCTCACACACCTCTCCTAGCTCACATCGCTGGCACAGTCTCATCTCCCGGGGCTTCCAGTTCTGCCTGTCTCTCTCACACACCTCTCCTAGATCACATCGCTGGCACAGTCTTATCTCCCGGGGCTTCCAGTTCTGTCTGTTTTTCTCTCACACACCTCTCCCAGCTCACATCGCTGCCACAGTCTCATCTCCCGGGGCTTCCAGTTCTCTGTGTCTGCCTGTCTCTCTCACACACCTCTCCTAGCTCACATCGCTGGCACTGTCTCATCTCCCGGGGCTTCCAGTTCTGTCTGTGTCTGCCTGTGTCTCTCACACACCTCTCCTAGCTCACATCGCTGGCACAGTCTCATCTCCCGGGGCTTCCAGTTCTGCCTGTGTCTCTCACACACCTCTCCTAGCTCACATCGCTGGCACAGTCTCATCTCCCGGGGCTTCCAGTTCTGCCTGTGTCTCTCACACACCTCTCCTAGCTCACATCGCTGGCACAGTCTTATCTCCCAGGGCTTCCAGTTCTGCCTGTGTCTCTCACACACCCCTCCCAGCTCACATCGCTGGCACAGTCTCATCTCCCAGGGCTTCCAGTTCTGCCTGTGTCTCTCACACACCCCTCCCAGCTCACATCGCTGGCACAGTCTCATCTCCCGGGGCTTCCAGTTCTGTCTGTGTCTGCCTGTGTCTCTCACACACCTCTCCTAGCTCACATCGCTGGCACAGTCTCAGCTCCCGGGGCTTCCAGTTCTGTCTGTGTCTGCCTGTGTCTCTCACACACCTCTCCTAGCTCACATCGCTGGCACAGTCTCATCTCCCGGGGCTTCCAGTTCTGCCTGTTTCTATTTCCAGGCTGTGGGCGCTCATTCTGTACTGGCTCAGGGTCTGTCTCTGCTTTGGGTTATTTACCTTCAGTAGGTAGGATGCCAGAGAGTAGTCTCTGTAGGCTGTGGTAGGTTTCCAGCTTCTTTGAGCGCTGGATATCACTTTCCCACATAGTCACATACAGTACTGCTCCTTCATTTTGTTTGTGATTGAGTTGATTGTTGTTTTTGGCAGGCTGTTGATCTGTTTGGGGTTTTGTTCTGAGTTTTGTTCACTCTCTCTACTTTTTACACTCTCGCTCTCTCTGTTCTTTACACTATCTCTCTGTATGCCTCACTTTCTCTCTGTCTGTGTCTCTCTGTCTTTCTCTCTCTGTCTCTCTGTCTATCCCATTCTGCCATTCTAATCTCTTTATATTTCTTTCTTCCCTTGCTCCCCCTTCGCTCTCTCCCTCTCTCTTTACATCTTCCTCTTTCTGTCCCCCTCTCTCCCTATATCTCCCCCTCCCTCTCTGTCCCTCTTTCTCCTTCTCTATTGAAATGTTTTCCTGCCCTCAATTCTGAAGTGCCTTTGCTGCAGTGCTTAATGTAAGCGCAGCCATGTTCGATTAGCCACATTTAACAGAGCAACAAGTCTTTATTGTGTAATAAAGCATCCTATAGATCGTCTGCTCTCACAGGCATTTCAGCAGCTGCTTAGTGGGTGTCTGACCCAGACAGAATCGTTCATCCTCTCCTGGATTCTGCAGGTTGGAAGGGAGAGCGCAGCTGTTCTCTCTCTGTCTGTAAGAGACCACAGCGTTTCTGATTGTAAGCTCCTTGGTCAAAGCTTCATTGTGTGTAATGCAGCAACATTTTTCATGGGCCGGTGATTTACGTTTAGTGACCATATAAAAAGGCTTATTCATCTAAATACAGACTTCCAAGTCTGAGCGAAAATAGAGCGTGGCACTGAGACAGCGTCACTAATAGCGGGTGAGTCACTAAAGTAGGTTTAACCTATTGAATAATATAAAAATAGATATTCACAAGTTACAGCTGAGTCCAAATATCAATCTGTGTGAAGTTTGCAGAACTCTCCCCGTGTTCCCTTTCTTATAGAAACTGGAAGATGTTACTAAATGCATTTGTTAGTTCTCAAATAATAGAGACAAAGAACTTTAAAGTCACCCTCCCCCTGTCCTGTCTCCCTCCCCCTGTCCTGTCTCCCTTCCCACTGTCCTGCACCCTGTCCTGTCTCCCTACCCCTGACCTGTCTCCCTTCCCACTGTCCTGCACCCTGTCCTGTCTCCCTACCCCTGACCTGTCTCCCTCCCCCTGTCCTGTCTCCCACCCCCTGTCCTGTCTCACTCCCCCCTGTCCTGTCTCACTCCCCCCTGTCCTGTCTCACTCCCCCCTGTCCTGTCTCACTCCCCCCTGTCCTGTCTCACTCCTCCCTGTCCTGTCTCACTCCCCCCTATCCTGTCTCCCTTCCCCCTGTCCTGTCTCCCTTCCCCCTGTCCTGTCTCCCTCTCCCCTGTCCTGTCGCCCTCCCCCTGTCCTGTCTCCTTCCCCCCTGTCCTGTCTCCTTCCCCCCTGTCCTGTCTCCCTCCCCCCTGTCCTGTCTCCTTTCCCCCCTGTCCTGTCTCCTTTCCCCCCTGTCCTGTCTCCTTTCCCCCCTGTCCTGTCTCCCTTCCCCCCTGTCCTGTCTCCCTTCCCCCCTGTCCTGTCTCCCTTCCCCCCTGTCCTGTCTCCCTTCCCCCCTGTCCTGTCTCCCTTCCCCCCTGTCCTGTCTCCCTTCCCCCCTGTCCTGTCTCCCTTCCCCCCTGTCCTGTCTCCCTTCCCCCCTGTCCTGTCTCCCTTTCCCCTGTCCTGTCACCCTTCTCACTCTCCTGTCCCCCTCCTCACTCCCCTGCCCTGTCCTACCCCCCTCCTACCCCCATGTCCTGTCGCTCTTCCCACTCCCCTGTCCCGTCGCCCTCATCCTGTCGTCCTGTCCTCCTCCTCTTTTCCCTGTCCTGTCTCCCTCCCCCTGTCCCATCCCCCTTCTCACTCCCCTGTCCTGTCCCCCTTCTCACTCCCCTGTCCTGTCCCCCTTCTCACTCCCCTGTCCCGTCCCCCTTCTCACTCCCCTGTCCCGTCCCCCTTCTCACTCCCCTGTCCCGTCCCCCTTCTCACTCCCCTGTCCCATCCCCCTTCTCACTCCCCTGTCCCGCCCCCTTCTCACTCCCCTGTCCCGCCCCCTTCTTACTCCCCTGTCCCCCTCCTCCTATCCCCATGTCCTGTCTCCCTCCCCCTGTCCCGCCCCCTTCTTACTCCCCTGTCCCGCCCCCTTCTTACTCCCCTGTCCCGTCCCCCTCCTCCTATCCCCATGTCCTGTCGCTCTTCCCACTCCCTTGTCGCGTCGCCCTCATCCTGTCCCCATCCTGTCGTCCTATCCCCCTCATCCTCTTTTCCCTCCCCCTGTCCTGTCCCCCTCCCCCTGTCCCGTCGCCCTCCTCCTGTCCCCCTCTCCTCTTTTTCAGTCCGTTACCCTTTTTTTATGGTTTTGGGACCATTGCACCTGGCAGTTTAAAGCATCCAAACTCCTGTCTGGACAAGCGGAGAATCTAGTTGTTGGGTATATACGTTACTCCTACACTGAGGGAGGGAATCTAAATCTGCATAAACACGCCCCATTGCGGGCATTTGCGTAATATTCCAAATCTGCTGTCCCCAAAATGCCCCGTGCCTTTTCAGTCTTCCAGTTGAGAGATTCTGATGGCCTCCCCGTGTGTGCTCGCATCTCATGCCAGCTGCAATACAAGTATAATTTCCAGAGTTACAAAGACACTCAGAGGAAGGTCCGAATCTGTGATTGGGAGGGTGCTTCTCTAAAAGAGTAGTTGACTCATGGAACGGCCTCGCCGTATAATGTAGTCAAGCAAAAATTGCAGGATTCTTGGGGAAGACTGAGGGGAGTTACCCCAGAAACTGCAATTTAAATAGGGCTAGTAAGATAGGAGATGAGCCGACATCGGGACTTTTTCCCCCTGTATATATTTTCTCATTTTCTGGTGTTCCCGGGTCCCATCTCTTCCCCCCCATCTCTCCCCCCTTCCTCCCTCCTACCATCTCTCCCCCCTTCCTCCCTCCTAACATATCTACCCCCTTCTCCCATCTCTTCCCCCCCATCTCTCCCCCCTTCCCCCCTCCTACCATCTCTACCCCCCCTCCCCCCTTCCTTCCATCTCTCCCCCCTTCCTCCAATCTCTCCCCCCTCCTACCATCTCTACCCCCTTCTTCCATCTCTTCCCCCCCTTCTCTCCCCCCTTCCTTCCATCTCTCCCCCCCTTCCTCCCATCTCTCCCCCCTTCCTCCCATCTCTCCCCCTCCTCCCATATTTCCCCCCCCCATCTCATCTCTTCTTCCCCCCCTCCTCTCATCTCTTCCTCCCATCTCTCCCCCCCATCTCCCATCTCTCCCCCCCTCCCTACGTGCAGTTGCTCTGCTCCTTGCTCTGTTCCCCGCAGGCTAGTTGACTGTACGTGGATATGAGCAGAGGCCAGCGGTGTGAAGTGTTAGGTTTCCTGCTAGCCGCCCCCCTGGGGACTCTTCATGTAATCTCACACTGTAACAGGCAGAGAACGAACAGCAGCTCTGGGGATTGTGTTAGCAAACAACCTCCATGCTATATGTTATATGAACAGGGGCTCTGAGGAACCGCACACGCCAGAGGGGAGACATCCACCTTTCTACTGTATGTGAAACTTTCTGCATCTGGTTTACACAAGTGTCACAATGTTACCGCGAGGACAGTAATATTCAGGGGGGCTGCGTAACATACCTCCACGTTGTGGCAGGCTGTATGTTATAGGAGGGGTGCTTGTTATAGAAGGAGGTGGTAGGAGGAGAATAGTAATGCTGAGTGTTGTAAGAGGGCGGCTGTATAGCAGTGCGTGCTAAGGCTGTGGGCTGCATAGAAGAGGGACCATTAAATAGTGGCGCCATTTTGTTTTCGTGTATGATGGAAATAGTATGATACATTGTCCCTGTAACAGGGACTTATCACTGTTTGAGAGAAAGTGCCTCTAAATCCAGCAGTGTGTTGGTTAATTGCACACAGGCAATCAACCAGACTCCACCTGGCTGATTCGGACTCGCAGAAAAAGCCTGATGTGAGAAACAGGAGAGAGATTCCTTAACTCACATTTGGGCTGACATAAGGAGAAGGAGGAGTGCAGAGATTTCCTTAGCCCACAACTGGGCTGACCTGAGGAAAATATGATGTCTTGATGCACACAGAAGGACTGTATGCTGACAGCAAGACAAGGGGACAAGACCTCTATACCTGGACACAGAGAGTGCCATAGCACACAAGGATGCTGACTCAGGAGAGCAGAGCGGCCTTCCACTAATATATGTGTGTTTTGGGTGGTAATCAGCTTAGCTACCCACCCGGTTAGAGAGGGCTGGCGTAAAGGTTTAGATATTCTCCTAAACGGAGTAGGCCTTTATTTTGTTTATTTTGTATGTTTTGCCTTGTTAAAGGAACAGGCGCAATAAAGCCGGGATTTAATTTCACCCTAATCAGTCTCCATTAAATGTACCTCTGCACACATCTCTTACAGTCCCCTTCTGTAAGGATGGTGCTACTGCATATAGCGGTGTTATAGGATGCCATATATATAGCCGTGTTATAAGAGACTGCATATATAGCCGTGTTATAAGAGACTGCATATATAGCCGTGTTATAAGAGACTGCATATATAGCCGTGTTATAGGAGACTGCATATATAGCCATGTTATAGGAGACTGCATATATAGCCGTGTTATAGGAGACTGCATATAAAGCCGTGTTATAGGAGACTGTATATATAGCCGTGTTATAGGAGACTGCATATATAGCCGTGATATAGGAGACTGCATATATAGCCGTGTTATAGGAGACTGCATATATAGTGGTGTTATAGGAGACTGCATATATAGCCGTGTTCTAGGAGACTGTATATATAGCGTGTTCTAGGAGACTGTATATATAGCCATGTTATAGGAGACTGCATATATAGCCGTGTTATAGGAGACTGCATATATAGCTTTGTTATAGGAGACTGCATATATAGCAGTGTTCTAGGAGACTGTATATATAGCCGTGTTATAGGAGACTGCATATATAGCCATGTTATAGGAGACTGTATATATATAGCGGTGTTATAGGAGACTGCATATATAGCCGTGTTCTAGGAGGCTGCATATATAGCCTTGTTATAGGAGACTGTATATATATCCGTGTTATAGGAGACTACATATATTGCCGTGTTATAGGAGGCTGCATATATAGCCGTGTTCTAGGAGACTGTGTATATATAGCCGTGTTATAGGAGACTGTATATATAGCCGTGTTCTAGGAGACTGCATATATAGCCATGCTATAGGAGACTGCATATATAGGTGTGTTATAGGAGACTGCATATATAGCCGTGTTATAGGAGACTGTATATATAGCCGTGTTATAGGAGACTGTGTATATATAGCCGTGTTATAGGAGACTGCGTATATAGCTGTGTTATAGGAGACTGCATATATAGCCGTGTTCTAGGAGACTGTATATATCCGTGTTATAAGAGACTGCATATATAGCCGTGTTATAGGAGACCGCATATATAGCCGTGTTATAGGAGACTGCATATATATAGCCGTGTTCTAGGAGACTATATATAGCCGTGTTCTAGGAGACTGTATATAAAGACGTGTTATAGGAGACTGCATATATAGCCGTGTTCTAGGAGACTGCATATAAAGCCGTGTTATAGGACACTGCATATATAGCGGTGTTATAAGAGACTGCATATAAAGCCATGTTATAGGAGACTGCATATATAGCCGTGTTATAGGAGACTGCATATATAGCCGTGTTATAAGAGACTGCATATATAGCTGTGTTATAGGACACTGTATATATAGCGGTGTTATAGGAGACTGTATATATAGCATGTTCTAGGAGACTGCATATATAGCCGTGTTATAGGGGACTGTATATATAGCGTGTTATAGGAGACTGCATATATAGCTGTGATATAGGAGACTGCATATATAGCCGTGTTATAGGAGACTGCATATATAGCGGTGTTATAGGAGACTGCATATATAGCCGTGTTCTAGGAGACTGTATATATAGCGTGTTCTAGGAGACTGCATATATAGCGGTGTTATAGGAGGCTGCATATACAGCTTTGTTATAGGAGACTGCATATATAGCGGTGTTCTAGGAGACTGCATATATAGCCGTGTTATAGGAGACTGCATATATAGCCGTGTTATAGGAGACTGTATATATATATAGCGGTGTTATAGGAGACTGTATATATAGCGTGTTCTAGGAGACTGCATATATAGCCGTGTTATAGGAGACTGTATATATATCCGTGTTATAGGAGACTGCATATATAGCCGTGTTATAAGAGACTGTATATATACCGTGTTATAGGAGACTGCATATATAGCCGTGATATAGGAGACTGCATATATAGCCGTGTTATAGGAGACTGCATATATAGCGGTGTTATAGGAGACTGCATATATAGCCGTGTTCTAGGAGACTGTATATATAGCGTGTTCTAGGAGACTGCATATATAGCGGTGTTATAGGAGGCTGCATATATAGCTTTGTTCTAGGAGACTGCATACTGTATATAGCGGTGTTCTAGGAGACTATAGGAGACTGCATACATAGCCATGTTATAGGAGACTGCATATATAGCCGTGTTATAGGAGACTGTATATATATAGCGGTGTTCTAGGAGACTGCATATAAAGCCGTGTTATAGGAGACTGCATATATAGCCGTGTTATAGGAGACTGTATATATATATAGCGGTGTTATAGGAGACTGTATTTATAGCGTGTTCTAGGAGACTGTATATATAGCCGTGTTATAGGAGACTGCATATAAAGCCGTGTTATAGGAGACTGCATATATAGCGGTGTTATAGGAGACTGCATATATAGCCGTGTTATAAGAGACTGCATATATAGCTGTGTTATAGGACACTGTATATATAGCGGTGTTATAGGAGACTGTATATATAGCATGTTCTAGGAGACTGCATATATAGCCGTGTTATAGGAGACTGTATATATAGCGTGTTATAGGAGACTGCATATATAGCTGTGATATAGGAGACTGCATATATAGCCGTGTTATAGGAGACTGCATATATAGCGGTGTTATAGGAGACTGCATATATAGCCGTGTTCTAGGAGACTGTATATATAGCGTGTTCTAGGAGACTGCATATATAGCGGTGTTATAGGAGGCTGCATATACAGCTTTGTTATAGGAGACTGCATATATAGCGGTGTTCTAGGACAGCGGTGCGCAAAGTGGGGGGCGCGACCCCCAGGGGGGGCGGGAGATTGTGCTGGGGGGGCGCGGGCAGTTGCAGAGGCCCCGCGCTCTTCCCCCAGGCATTTAAATTAAATGCCGGGGGATCGCGTGAGGCCCCTGCAACTGTTTACTTACCGGGATTCAGCCGCCTGTGTTGCGTCGCCATGGCAACGCGGCGTCAATAGACGCCGCGGCACCATGTGACCTGACGTCACACGCCCACGCAGCGTCATCTGACGCGGCTGAAGGAAGGCAGGGGGGCGCGAGAGCCGGGGGCAAAGAGACAGGAGGGCGCAGCACAAAAAGTTTGCGCTCCCCTGTTCTAGGAGACTGTATATATAGCCGTGTTATAGGAGACTGCATATATAGCCGTGTTATAGGAGACTGCATATATAGCCGTGTTATAGGAGACTGTATATATATATATAGCGGTGTTATAGGAGACTGTATATATAGCGTGTTCTAGGAGACTGCATATAAAGCCGTGTTATAGGAGACTGCATATATAGCGTGTTCTAGGAGACTGCATATAAAGCCGTGTTATAGGAGACTGCATATATAGCCGTGTTATAGGAGACTGTATATATATAGCGGTGTTATAGGAGACTGTATATATAGCGTGTTCTAGGAGACTGCATATATAGCCGTGTTATAGGAGACTGTATATATATCCGTGTTATAGGAGACTGCATATATAGCCGTGTTATAGGAGGCTGCATATATACAGGCATACCCCGCATTAACGTACGCAATGGGACCGGAGCATGTATGTAAAGCGAAAATGTACTTAAAGTGAAGCATTACCTTTTCCCCACTTATTGATGCATGTACTGTACTGCAATCGTCATATACGTGCATAACTGATGTAAATAACGCATTTGTAACAGGCTCTATAGTCTCCGCGCTTGCGCACAGCTTCGGTACAGGTAGGGAGCCGGTATTGCTGTTCAGGACGTGCTGACTGGCGCATGCGTGAGCTGCCATTTGCCTATTGAGCGAGATGTACTTACTCGCGAGTGTACTTAAAGTGAGTGTCCTTAAACCGGGGTATGCCTGTAGCCGTGTTCTAGGAGACTGTATATAAAGCCGTGTTATAGGAGATTGCATATATAGCCGTGTTCTAGGAGACTGCATATATAGCCGTGTTATAAGAGACTGCATATATAGCCGTGTTATAGGAGACTGCATATATAGCCGTGTTATAAGAGACTGTATATATACCGTGTTATAGGAGACTGCATATATAGCGGTGTTATAGGAGACTGCATATATAGCGGTGTTCTAGGAGACTGCATATATAGCGTGTTCTAGGAGACTGCATATATAGCGGTGTTATAGGAGGCTGCATATATAGCTTTGTTATAGGAGGCTGCATATATAGCGGTGTTCTAGGAGACTGTATATATAGCCGTGTTATAGGAGACTGCATATATAGCCATGTTATAGGAGACTGCATATATAGCCGTGTTATAGGAGACTGTATATATTGTGACAGAAACCAGGGGTTGGTAATAAACTCCATATACAGGGCTCCCAGGATACTGAACAGTTTCTGTCCTGTCTAAGCTGAACAGGGCAGCCTCGTGGTACAGGCACTCCATTCCACAGTTTGTCTGCTGCCTGTTTTCTGTCACCTGTCATGCTGATTAGAGTTCAGGTATATAAGACCTGTTTCCTGTTTCCTCTGGCCCCGCCCAAGAGCCTGGAAGGCTGCTGAACTGCAGAGGGGTGAGAAAGCCTCTTTCCCAAATCGCTTCATTCATTCTGTTAGTTTGTCTAAAGACTGCAAAGGTACTTATTTTGTTGGTGGAAGTGGACAAGCCACTTCCAACTCTGAGTCAGGGACATCTAAGTTTAAGTTATCGCTCAGACGAGCAGCTTTTTGTTTGGCTTTGTTTTCTGTTTAAACTGTGGCAGTCTCAGTGCCTGGGACTGAATAAACCAGGCATAGCCTGTTTAAAGGAACAGTACGTGACGTCTCATCATTTAACCTACCCTAAAAGACCGTGTTCTAACAGTCCCGGACAGACGGCGGAGCCCCGGAGTAAGCCGTTTGTCACATATGGTGGAGAATGCGGGCAGAACACTGAAAGGTCTGGGGGTTAAAGAACTTTAAAAAAAAAAAAAAAAAAAAAAAAAGAAGGTTTTTTTTTCTCTCTCTCCAAACAAGATGGAAGACGTGGTGAGTGCGCTGGTACGCAATGTCGCTGTCCAGAAAGATGCGAATGAAGCCCAGCAACAGGCGAGTGAAACCCAGCGACAGCTGTTAATAGCCCAGCAAGAGACTAATGCAAACCAGCAAGAGACAAACCGCCTGCTGAGAGAGGAGCAAAAGCGGTTCGCTCAGGGCTTACAGCAGGAACTCGAGATCCTGAGGGGGACTATCAGTAACCTTCCACTGGCAGAGGCAGCCCCAGTTCCGAAAATGACCAGGGCAAGCCACTACCTTCAGAAGATGGGACCCTCGGATGATGTGGAAGCCTATCTTCTCACGTTTGAACGCACGGCACAGAGAGAGGGATGGCCAGAAGCTGAGTGGGCTAGTCTAATCGCACCCTTCCTAAGCGGCGAACCCCAGAAGGCTTACTTTGATCTAGAGCCAGCCGAAGCTAACGTCTATGCAAAATTGAAGTTCGAGATCCTCGCCCGCCTCGGCGTAACCACGGCTGTTCGTGCCCAAAGGTTTCACGCATGGTCCTTCACGATGGATAAAGCCACCCGAAGCCAGATGTATGACCTCATCCACCTCGCCCGGAAGTGGCTACAACCCGAGATCAACTCAGCAAGCCACATCGTGGAACGGTTGGTCATGGACCAGTTCTTGAGGAAACTTCCCTCTGCCTTACGCCGTTGGGTCAGTCGGAGTGACCCCCACAATGCGGATGAGCTTGTGGCCCTTGTAGAAAGGTACAGTGCAGCAGAAGAGCACCCGCAACCCACAGTCGTGGAGCAACCCCACTATCCGAGGTTCCAGGACTCTTCCAGAGACGGTAAAAGGGTACCGGGGTTAAGGGGCGCTGAAGAGCGGCGACCACCTTCACGCCGCTCCAGCAACAGTGGTTCGCACACTAAGGGCAATAGCCAACATGGGGAGCCGGGAAAAGGCTCTAAGTGGGACACAGACTATGTACCTAAATGTGTAAATTGTCATGAGAGGGGCCACACAGCAAAAATCTGCCCACTAAATGATGAGCCCATGCAATGCAACAGCGTGGAACCTTATTCGCTGTTGTCCCAATGTATGGGCCCTAGCCCAGAGGACCCCTTGAATAACCATCTGTGGGCATTTGTAAAGGTTAATGGTAAGAGGGTTCGGGCACTTCTTGACTCTGGGAGTATGGTCACACTAGTGTCCGAATACCTATTGCCCATTAAGAAGAAACAGGTAAACAGTTCACAAAGAGTGGCAATTTGTTGTATACATGGGGATAATCATGAATATTCCACTGTTGATGTTTTTTTTTAAACAGAATTTGGTTCTTTAGATTTCAAGGTGGGTGTTGTACCCAAACTGGCACATGATGTGTTAATAGGGACCGACTTTCCCCATTTTCTAAAAATGTGGTCCCCAGCTCAGAATAGCGCCCAGAGTTCAATAGCAGACCATAACGAAGTGTTAGAAGAAACAAATCCTTTCCCTTTTTCAGAAATGGAGGTTGACGAGGGCCCAAATAAGAAGGGGGAAAAGGAGGAGTGCTGTGAAATTCCCTTCCCCATCACTACTTTGGTAGGGAATACCCCAAATCAAGATGTTGATCAGGCACTTACCACCCCAGTACAGGATAAGACCCTCGCTGACCTAGAGGTCAGTCCTGGGAGTTTTAAGAAGGCCCAGTGGGAGGACCCCACATTAGCGGTAGCAAGGGGAAATATACGGGACCAGAATAGTACTCATGGCCAACCAGATAGGTCACTTGCTTACCCCTACTTCGAGGTAGAGAACGACCTAGTATATCGGGTTGATAAAAGAAAATCAGTTACAACTAAACAATTGTTGGTACCACGGACATTCCGTAACGTAGTATTACACCTCGCACATAGTCATCCATTGGGGGGACACCTAGGGGTGGAAAAGACAAAAGAAAAGGTTCTCCGAAGCTTTTATTGGCCTGGGGTTCTGGCAGAAATTACAAACTATTGTTCCTCATGCCCAGAATGTCAGATCACCGCCCCGTTCAAGGCATACCGCAGCCCATTGGTACCCCTTCCCATAATAGAGGTACCATTTGACCGGATTGCTATGGATCTAGTAGGACCCCTAATAAAGTCTGCTAGGGGACATCAGCATATATTGGTAATATTAGATTATGCTACCCGATATCCGGAGGCAGTTCCCCTACGTAGCACCTCTGCTAAAAACATAGCAAAAGAGTTAGTACTTCTGTTTTCCCGGGTCGGAATTCCTAAAGAGATCTTATCTGACCAGGGAACACCATTTATGTCCCAAGTAACAAAAGAGCTATGTAAACTCCTAAAAATCAAGCATCTCAGAACCTCAGTCTATCATCCACAAACAGATGGTTTAGTGGAAAGGTTCAATAAAACCTTAAAGAGCATGTTACGCCGGGCGGTCGATAAGGATGGGAAAAACTGGGACTGTTTATTACCATACCTGTTATTTGCCATTAGGGAAGTTCCCCAGTCATCCACAGGCTTCTCCCCGTTTGAACTATTGTATGGCCGACATCCAAGGGGCTTACTGGATATAGCCAAAGAAACTTGGGAACACGAGGTTACCCCTTACAGAAGTGTAATAGAGCATGTTGCCCAAATGCAGGACCGCATTGCTGCAGTCCTACCCATAGTGAGGGAACACATGGAGAAAGCTCAAGAAGCACAAAGGAATACGTATAATAAGGGTGCTAGGGTCAGAATTTTTTTTCCAGGTGATAGGGTACTAGTTCTGGTTCCCACCGTGGAGAGTAAATTCCTTGCTAAATGGCATGGGCCATATGAGGTCTTGGAAAGAGTGGGAGAAGTAAATTATAGGGTAAGGCAGCCAGGTAGGAGGAAACCTGAGCAAATTTACCATATAAACCTACTCAAGCCCTGGAAAGATAGAGAGGTCTTGTTAACCCTAGTACCCCCAGGTCCGTCAGAGAATCAAGAAACTGACCCAGAGGTTAGCATAGCTGAAACACTGTCCGTGCATCAGAAACGAGAGGTCCAGAGTTTAGTGAGAAGGAACAAAGAAATCTTCTCTACACAGCCAGGTAAAACTAACGTAATTAAACATGACATAGTCTCTGAACCGGGGGTCCGAGTTAACCTTAAACCGTACCGAATCCCAGAGGCCAAGAGAGAGGCTATAAGTTTAGAGGTTAAAAAAATGCTAAAACTAGGCGTAATTGAGGAATCCCAAAGTGGGTGGAACAGCCCTATAGTTTTAGTCCCAAAGCCAGACGGTACAACAAGGTTTTGTAATGACTACCGGAAACTAAACGCGGTGTCAAAATTTGATACTTATCCTATGCCCAGGGTGGATGAACTTGTAGAGAGACTGGGCAAAGCCCGATATCTCACAACCCTAGACCTAACAAAAGGGTACTGGCAGGTTCCCCTCACAGAAAGGGCAAAAGAAAAAACAGCCTTCTCAACCCCAGACGGCCTCTTTCAATATAAGGTGCTGCCTTTTGGCTTACATGGAGCTCCCGCCACATTCCAAAGAATGATGGATAAAATTTTAAAACCACATGTTCGGTACGCTGCCGCCTACCTGGATGATGTGGTAATCCATAGTGAAGATTGGCAGTCCCACCTTCCAAAGGTCCAAGCTGTGCTCGACGCAGTTCGGTCTGCTGGACTAACTGCTAACCCCGCTAAATGCACTATTGGTCTGGAGGAGGCCAAGTATCTGGGGTATTCTATTGGTAGAGGGTTACTCAAACCACAAACACTCAAAGTAGAGGCGATACAAAATTGGCCAAGGCCAGTCACAAAAAAACAAGTAAGGACCTTTTTGGGGTTAATTGGCTACTATAGGAGGTTTATTCCCAATTTTGCAACTAAGGCAACCCCACTAACCGACCTCACAAAAGCAAGAGGACCGCTAATGGTAAAGTGGTCCCCCGAAGCCGAACAGGCCTTTAGAAGCCTGAAAGAAGCTCTCTGTGCCCAACCAGTGTTGGTCACACCTGACTTCTCCAAAGAGTTCGTAGTCCAAACCGACGCATCTGAGGTAGGGCTGGGGGCGGTACTCTCCCAGGAGTCTCAAGGGGAGGAGCACCCCATCCTTTATTTAAGTAGGAAACTAAATCCCCAGGAGAAAAATTACTCCATAGTCGAGAAAGAGTGTCTCGCAATAAAGTGGGCTGTAGAGACACTCAAGTATTATCTGTTGGGGAGAAAGTTCCGATTGGTCACAGATCATGCACCCCTTACCTGGATGTGTCAAAATAGGGAGAAGAACGCTAGGGTGACCAGGTGGTTCCTAAGCCTACAGCCCTTTAAATTTTCTGTGGAACACAGGTCGGGGCACAAACATGGCAATGCCGACGGGTTGTCAAGGATGCACTCCCTAATATCCATGGTCGCTCACCCCTCGAGGTCTGAGCTGGGGGGGAGGATATGTGACAGAAACCAGGGGTTGGTAATAAACTCCATATACAGGGCTCCCAGGATACTGAACAGTTTCTGTCCTGTCTAAGCTGAACAGGGCAGCCTCGTGGTACAGGCACTCCATTCCACAGTTTGTCTGCTGCCTGTTTTCTGTCACCTGTCATGCTGATTAGAGTTCAGGTATATAAGACCTGTTTCCTGTTTCCTCTGGCCCCGCCCAAGAGCCTGGAAGGCTGCTGAACTGCAGAGGGGTGAGAAAGCCTCTTTCCCAAATCGCTTCATTCATTCTGTTAGTTTGTCTAAAGACTGCAAAGGTACTTATTTTGTTGGTGGAAGTGGACAAGCCACTTCCAACTCTGAGTCAGGGACATCTAAGTTTAAGTTATCGCTCAGACGAGCAGCTTTTTGTTTGGCTTTGTTTTCTGTTTAAACTGTGGCAGTCTCAGTACCTGGGACTGAATAAACCAGGCATAGCCTGTTTAAAGGAACAGTACGTGACGTCTCATCATTTAACCTACCCTAAAAGACCGTGTTCTAACAGTCCCGGACAGACGGCGGAGCCCCGGAGTAAGCCGTTTGTCACAATATATAGCGGTGTTCTAGGAGACTGTATATATAGCTGTGTTATAGAAGACTGTATATATATCCGTGTTATAGGAGACTGTATATATATATAGCGGTGTTATAGGAGACTGCATATATAGCCGTGTTCTCGGAGACTGTATATAAAGCCGTGTTATAGAAGATTGCATATACAGTATAGCCGTGTTATACGAGACTGTATATATAGCCGTGTTATAGGAGACTGTGTATATATAGCCGTGTTATAGGAGACTGCGTATATTAGCTGTGTTATAGGAGACTGTGTATATAGCCGTGTTCTAGGAGACTATATATAAAGCCGTGTTATAGGAGACTGCATATATAGCTGTGTTATAGGAGACTGCGTATATAGCTGTGTTATAGGAGACTGTGTATATAGCTGTGTTCTAGGAGACTGTATATATAGCGTGTTCTAGGAGACTGCATATATAGCGGTGTTATAGGAGACTGTATATATAGCGGTGTTCTAGGACAGGGGGGCGCAAACTTTTTTCCCTGCGCCCCCCTGCCGGCTGTCCCCTCACTCCCGCGCCCGCCCAACCCCAACTTACCCTCGCACCGGCGTAATGACGTCACGTTGCCATAGCAACGTGACGTCACATGACCTCGCAGCGTCATTTTGACGCCGCGTTGCCATGGCGACGCCGGGAGGAAGCCGCCGGAGCCACGGGTAAGTATGGTTTACAGAGGCCCTGCATCTCCCCCGGCACTTAATTTAAGTGCCTTCGGGAAGCGCGCGGGGCCTCTGTAAACCCCGCGCCCCCCGTCGGCAGTCTCGCGCCCCCCCTGGGGGTCGCGCCCCACAGATTGCGCACCGCTGTTCTAGGAGACTGTATATATAGCCGTGTTCTAGGAGACTGTATATATATCCGTGTTATAGGAGACTGTATATATAGCCGTGTTGTAGGAGACTGCATATATAGCCGTGTTATAGGAGACTGCATATATAGCCGTGTTATAGGAGACTGTATATATATAGCGGTGTTATAGGAGACTGTATATATAGCGGTGTTCTAGGAGACTGTATATATAGCCGTGTTGTAGGAGACTGCATATATAGCCGTGTTATAGGAGACTGCATATATAGCCGTGTTATAGGAGACTGTATATATATAGCGGTGTTATAGGAGACTGTATATATAGCGTGTTCTAGGAGACTGCATATATGGCCGTGTTATAGAAGACTGTATATATATCCGTGTTATAGGAGACTGCATATATAGCCGTGTTATAGGAGACTGTATATATATCCGTGTTATAGAAGACTGTATATATATCCGTGTTATAGGAGACTGTATATATAGCAGTGTTATAGGAGACTGTATATATAGCGTGTTCTAGGAGACTGCATATAAAGCCGTGTTATAGGAGACTGCATATATAACCGTGTTATAGGAGACTGTATATATATAGCGGTGTTATAGGAGACTGTATATATAGCGTGTTCTAGGAGACTGCATATATAGCCGTGTTATAGGAGACTGTATATATATCCGTGTTATAGGAGACTGCATATATAGCCATGTTATAGGAGACTGTATATAAAGCCGTGTTATAGGAGATTGCATATATAGCCGTTTTCTAGGAGACTGCATATATAGCCGTGTTCTAGGAGACTGCATATATAGCGGCGTTATAGGAGACTGCATATATAGCCGTGTTATAAGAGACTGTATATATAGCGTGTTATAGGAGACTGCATATATAGCTGTGTTCTAGGAGACTGTATATATAGCTGTGTTCTACGAGACTGTATATATAGCGTGTTATAGGAGATTGCATATATAGCCGTGTTCTAGGAGACTGCATATATAGCCGTGTTATAGGAGACTGTATATATAGCGTGTTATAAGAGACTGCATACATAGCCGTGTTATAGGAGACTGCATATATAGCGGTGTTATAGGAGACTGCATATATAGCCGGGTTCTAGGAGACTGTATATATAGCGTGTTCTAGGAGACTGCATATATAGCCGTGTTATAGGAGGCTGCATATATAGCCGTGTTATAGGAGACTGCATATATAGCCGTGTTATAGGAGACTGCATATATAGCCATGTTATAGGAGACTGCATATATAGCCGTGTTATAGGAGACTGTATATATATATAGCGTGTTATAGGAGACTGCATATAAAGCCGTGTTATAGGAGACTGCATATATAGCCGTGTTATAGGAGACTGTATATATATAGCGGTGTTATAGGAGACTGTATATATAGCGTGTTCTAGGAGACTGCATATATAGCCGTGTTATAGAAGACTGTATATATATCCGTGTTATAGGAGACTGCATATATAGCCGTGTTATAGGAGGCTGCATATATAGCCGTGTTCTAGGAGACTGTATATAAAGCCGTGTTATAGGAGACTGCATATATAGCCGTGTTATAGGAGACTGCATATATAGCCGTGTTATAGGAGACTGCATATATAGCCGTGTTATAGGAGACTGCATATATAGTCGTGTTATAGGAGACTGCATATATAGCGGTGTTATAAGAGACTGCATATATAGCCATGTTATAGGAGACTGCATATATATATATCCGTGTTCTAGGAGACTGTATATAAAGCTGTGTTATAGGAGACTGCATATATAGCCGTGTTATAGGAGACTGTATATATAGCGGTGATATAGGAGACTGCATATATAGCGGTGTTATAAGAGACTGCATATATAGCTGTGTTATAAGAGACTGCATATATAGCCGTGTTATAGGAGACTGCATATATAGCCGTGTTCTAGGAGACTGTATATATCCGTGTTATAAGAGACTGCATATATAGCGGTGTTATAGGAGACTGCATATATAGCGGTGTTATAGGAGACTGCATATTTAGCGGTGTTATAGGAGACTGCATATATAGCGGTGTTATAGGAGACTGCATATATAGCGGTGTTATAGGAGACTGCATATATAGCGGTGTTATAGGACACTGCATATATATAGCCGTGTTATAGGAGACTGCATATATAGCCGTGTTATAGGAGGCTTCATATATAGCCGTGTTATAGGAGACTGCATATATAGCCGTGTTATAGGAGACTGTATATATAGCCGTGTTATAGGAGACTGTGTATATATAGCCGTGTTATAGGAGACTGCGTATATAGCTGTGTTATAGGAGATTGTATATATAGCCGTGTTCTAGGAGACTATATATAAAGCCGTGTTATAGGAGAATGCATATATAGCCGTGTTCTAGGAGACTGTATATATAGCCATGTTGTAGGAGACTGCATATATAGCCGTGTTATAGGAGGCTGCATATATAGCCATGTTGTAGGAGACTGCATATATAGCCGTGTTATAGGAGGCTGCATATATAGCCATGTTGTAGGAGACTGCATATATAGCCGTGTTATAGGAGACTGCATATATATTGTGTTCTAGGAGACTGCATATATAGCCGTGTTATAAGAGACTGCATATATAGCTGTGTTATAGGAGACTGCATATATAGCCGTGTTATAGGAGACTGCATATATATTGTGTTCTAGGAGACTGTATATATAGCTGTGTTATAGGAGACTGTATATATAGCCGTGTTATAGGAGACTGCATATATAGCCGTGTTATAGGAGACTGCATATATAGTCGTGCTATAGGAGACTGCATATATAGCCGTGTTATAGGAGACTGTATATATATAGCGGTGTTATAAGAGACTGCATATATAGCTGTGTTATAAGAGACTGCATATATAGCCGTGTTATAGGAGGCTGCATATATAGCCGTGTTATAGGAGACTGCATATATAGCGGTGTTATAGGAGACTGCATATATAGCCGTGTTATAGGAGACTGTATATATAGCCGTGTTATAGGAGACTGTGTATATATAGCCGTGTTATAGGAGACTGCGTATATAGCTGTGTTATAGGAGACTGTATATATAGCCGTGTTCTAGGAGACTATATATAAAGCCGTGTTATAGGAGACTGCATATATAGCCGTGTTATAGGAGACTGCATATATAGCCATGTTGTAGGAGACTGCATATATAGCCGTGTTATAGGAGACTGCATATATATTGTGTTCTAGGAGACTGCATATATAGCCGTGTTATAGGAGACTGCATATATAGTCGTGCTATAGGAGACTGCATATATAGTCGTGCTATAGGAGACTGCATATATAGTCGTGCTATAGGAGACTGCATATATAGCCGTGTTATAGGAGACTGCATATATAGCTGTGTTAGAAGAGACTGCATATATAGCCGTGTTATAGGAGACTGCATATATAGCTGTGTTCTAGGAGACTGTATATATCCGTGTTATAAGAGACTGCATATATAGCGGTGTTATAGGAGACTGCATATATAGCGGTGTTATAGGACACTGCATATATATAGCCGTGTTATAGGAGACTGCATATATAGCCGTGTTATAGGAGGCTGCATATATAGCCGTGTTATAGGAGGCTGCATATATAGCCGTGTTATAGGAGACTGCATATATAGCCGTGTTCTAGGAGACTGCATATATAGCGGCGTTATAGGAGACTGCATATATAGCCGTGTTATAAGAGACTGTATATATAGCGTGTTATAGGAGACTGCATATATAGCTGTGTTCTAGGAGACTGTATATATAGCTGTGTTCTACGAGACTGTATATATAGCGTGTTATAGGAGATTGCATATATAGCCGTGTTCTAGGAGACTGCATATATAGCCGTGTTATAGGAGACTGTATATATAGCGTGTTATAAGAGACTGCATACATAGCCGTGTTATAGGAGACTGCATATATAGCGGTGTTATAGGAGACTGCATATATAGCCGGGTTCTAGGAGACTGTATATATAGCGTGTTCTAGGAGACTGCATATATAGCCGTGTTATAGGAGGCTGCATATATAGCCGTGTTATAGGAGACTGCATATATAGCCGTGTTATAGGAGACTGCATATATAGCCATGTTATAGGAGACTGCATATATAGCCGTGTTATAGGAGACTGTATATATATATAGCGTGTTATAGGAGACTGCATATAAAGCCGTGTTATAGGAGACTGCATATATAGCCGTGTTATAGGAGACTGTATATATATAGCGGTGTTATAGGAGACTGTATATATAGCGTGTTCTAGGAGACTGCATATATAGCCGTGTTATAGAAGACTGTATATATATCCGTGTTATAGGAGACTGCATATATAGCCGTGTTATAGGAGGCTGCATATATAGCCGTGTTCTAGGAGACTGTATATAAAGCCGTGTTATAGGAGACTGCATATATAGCCGTGTTATAGGAGACTGCATATATAGCCGTGTTATAGGAGACTGCATATATAGCCGTGTTATAGGAGACTGCATATATAGTCGTGTTATAGGAGACTGCATATATAGCGGTGTTATAAGAGACTGCATATATAGCCATGTTATAGGAGACTGCATATATATATATCCGTGTTCTAGGAGACTGTATATATAGCGGTGATATAGGAGACTGCATATATAGCGGTGTTATAAGAGACTGCATATATAGCTGTGTTATAAGAGACTGCATATATAGCCGTGTTATAGGAGACTGCATATATAGCCGTGTTCTAGGAGACTGTATATATCCGTGTTATAAGAGACTGCATATATAGCGGTGTTATAGGAGACTGCATATATAGCGGTGTTATAGGAGACTGCATATTTAGCGGTGTTATAGGAGACTGCATATATAGCGGTGTTATAGGAGACTGCATATATAGCGGTGTTATAGGAGACTGCATATATAGCGGTGTTATAGGACACTGCATATATATAGCCGTGTTATAGGAGACTGCATATATAGCCGTGTTATAGGAGGCTTCATATATAGCCGTGTTATAGGAGACTGCATATATAGCCGTGTTATAGGAGACTGTATATATAGCCGTGTTATAGGAGACTGTGTATATATAGCCGTGTTATAGGAGACTGCGTATATAGCTGTGTTATAGGAGATTGTATATATAGCCGTGTTCTAGGAGACTATATATAAAGCCGTGTTATAGGAGAATGCATATATAGCCGTGTTCTAGGAGACTGTATATATAGCCATGTTGTAGGAGACTGCATATATAGCCGTGTTATAGGAGGCTGCATATATAGCCATGTTGTAGGAGACTGCATATATAGCCGTGTTATAGGAGGCTGCATATATAGCCATGTTGTAGGAGACTGCATATATAGCCGTGTTATAGGAGACTGCATATATATTGTGTTCTAGGAGACTGCATATATAGCCGTGTTATAAGAGACTGCATATATAGCTGTGTTATAGGAGACTGCATATATAGCCGTGTTATAGGAGACTGCATATATATTGTGTTCTAGGAGACTGTATATATAGCTGTGTTATAGGAGACTGTATATATAGCCGTGTTATAGGAGACTGCATATATAGCCGTGTTATAGGAGACTGCATATATAGTCGTGCTATAGGAGACTGCATATATAGCCGTGTTATAGGAGACTGTATATATATAGCGGTGTTATAAGAGACTGCATATATAGCTGTGTTATAAGAGACTGCATATATAGCCGTGTTATAGGAGGCTGCATATATAGCCGTGTTATAGGAGACTGCATATATAGCGGTGTTATAGGAGACTGCATATATAGCCGTGTTATAGGAGACTGTATATATAGCCGTGTTATAGGAGACTGTGTATATATAGCCGTGTTATAGGAGACTGCGTATATAGCTGTGTTATAGGAGACTGTATATATAGCCGTGTTCTAGGAGACTATATATAAAGCCGTGTTATAGGAGACTGCATATATAGCCGTGTTATAGGAGACTGCATATATAGCCATGTTGTAGGAGACTGCATATATAGCCGTGTTATAGGAGACTGCATATATATTGTGTTCTAGGAGACTGCATATATAGCCGTGTTATAGGAGACTGCATATATAGTCGTGCTATAGGAGACTGCATATATAGTCGTGCTATAGGAGACTGCATATATAGTCGTGCTATAGGAGACTGCATATATAGCCGTGTTATAGGAGACTGCATATATAGCTGTGTTAGAAGAGACTGCATATATAGCCGTGTTATAGGAGACTGCATATATAGCTGTGTTCTAGGAGACTGTATATATCCGTGTTATAAGAGACTGCATATATAGCGGTGTTATAGGAGACTGCATATATAGCGGTGTTATAGGACACTGCATATATATAGCCGTGTTATAGGAGACTGCATATATAGCCGTGTTATAGGAGGCTGCATATATAGCCGTGTTATAGGAGGCTGCATATATAGCCGTGTTATAGGAGACTGCATATATAGCCGTGTTATAGGAGACTGTATATATAGCCGTGTTATAGGAGACTGTGTATATATAGCCGTGTTATAGGAGACTGCGTATATAGCTGTGTTATAGGAGACTGTATATATAGCCGTGTTCTAGGAGACTATATATAAAGCCGTGTTATAGGAAACTGCATATATAGCCGTGTTCTAGGAGACTGCATATATAGCCATGTTGTAGGAGACTGCATATATAGCGTGTTCTAGGAGACTGCATATATAGCAGTGTTATAGGAGACTGCATATATATTGTGTTCTAGGAGACTGCATATATAGCCGTGTTATAGGAGACTGTATATATAGCCGTGTTATAGGAGACTGCATATATAGCCGTGTTATAGGAGACTGCATATATATTGTGTTCTAGGAGACTGTATATATAGCTGTGTTATAGGAGACTGTATATATAGCCGTGTTATAGGAGACTGCATATATAGCCGTGTTATAGGAGACTGCATATATAGTCGTGCTATAGGAGACTGCATATATAGCTGTGTTATAGGAGACTGCATATATAGCCGTGTTATAGGAGACTGCATATATAGCCGTGTTATAGGAGACTGCATATATAGCCGTGTTATAGGAGACTGCATATATAGCCGTGTTATAGGAGACTGCATATATAGCTGTGTTATAGGAGACTGCATATATAGCCGTGTTATGGGAGACTGCATATATAGCCGTGTTATAGGAGACTGCATATATAGCCGTGTTCTAGGAGGCTGCATAAATTGCCGTGTCATACTGTAGGAGATTGTATGTGTGTATGTGTGTATGTATGTATGTATGTATGTATGTATGCATGTGTGTATGTTTGTTTTTCGGACTAACGATTTGTCATAGGACAAGCTTTTGAGATGTCTCCTCTTCCTCAGGTTAGCAGTACTGGTTTATAAAGGAATCTATGGCTTTGTAAACCAGTATTGCTGACATGAGGAAGAGGGGAGAACTCTCAAAAGCTTGTCCTATGACATAGATTGTTAGTAGGGTTGCCAGGTGTCCAATATTGATCCGAACTGTCCTGTATTTGGACACTGTCCAGTAAAAAAGTTGAGGTAATACCGGACATGTACGTGTGCCCGATATTATCTCTCTGGTCATAGTGACCTGATCTGCTTGGGGGGCCACGGGATTTCCCTGAGCAGGGCTGTGGCTAGCAGCAGCCAATCAGGAAGAAGTGTCAGGAGCCTGGGGGTATGGCCAAGGAGAGGAGGAAACAGCATGGAGCTGACAGTGGCGAGAGGGGTGTGTGTCTTGGAGCACGTCATTCCTTTCACTATTGTGTCCAGTATTTTTGGAGAAACCACCTGGCAACCCTAATTGTTAGTCCAAATAAAAAAAGGTATCACCTAATACTGAAGTACTCATTCATTCTGCACTATCGCAACTGGACTAACACCAGGGCCGCTTTATACATTAGGCCGACTAGGCGCAGTGCCCGGGGCCTACGAACCTTTTAGGGCCTACAATATTTCACTTGAAAAAATACCTAAACTAAAAAAAGTCACAAAATAAGAGAAAACAGCAAACTTTAATTTAAAATGCCTTCGAAGTATCGATTCCTTTAAATATCGAAACAAAAGTATCGATGCCAAATATCGCTAGTATCGAAAGAAACAAGCAAACGATGAAATTAGCATAAAAATGAGAAAAAACATCGGACACACAGGCCTCTAGAAATAAAAGTGCCTGGGGCCTACGAAGGCCTTAAAACGGCCCTGACTAATACGGCTATTATCCGTAGTGGTCTAGGAGGCTCTATAGAGGAGTCTGCGGTTGGTGAAGGTTCTTGTAATTAGAAGTGGACAGTGAGTGAGTGTTGTAAAGAAAAAGAGAACCGTAATAGTTTATAAATGAATTAATCTATGGGTAATGATGCATCCTCATACTGTACATAAGCGTCTTATTTACAAATATAACCCTGAAGAAGGTCGGAGTGAGCTGAAACGTTGGCCTGACACAATGTAGCAAATCTATCTCAACAATATTGCAAGTGCTTTGGAGTGCGGGGAGACTTTCTTCTTTGTTCATTTACAATATTGTATATACACAGAGGCCATGTATGAAGTGAATTTCGATGTATCAAGGGGTGTGGTCTTTGAGGGGACTTGGATGACCCATCCAGAAGTGAGGGGGTTTAATATAGAACTAGAGACGGAGGCATCGTATCGGAATTCTAAGGAATGTAACAAAAGGTGTAAAAGGGCAATCAGATTATCAAAAATGAATAGTGAAAAAGGATTGCAATGGAAAGTAATATCAACCATAAAAAGTTCTTTAAGTACCTTAATAACAAAAACAACGAGAAAATAAAATATAGGACCCTTTCAATGTGAGATGGGCAGGGAGATTGTTGGAGATGAGGAAAAAGCAGAGGTATTAAACAAATTCTTTGCCTTTGTGTTTACCAGGGAAGAATCAAGTTCAATAGTAGCGCCGCAGGAGGAAGCTACAACCTCTATATTAACAAACAATTGGTTAACTGAGGAAGAAGTTCATAAGCGACTTGAAAAAATGAAAGTAAATAAGGCACCTGGCCCCGATGGCATACATCCAAGAGTTCTTAAGGAGCCAAATTCAGTAGTAGCCAAACCATTACATTTAATATTCAATTACTCCATTTCCACAGGCTCAGTACCACAAGATTGGCTTAAAGCAGACGTGGTGCCTATATTTAAAAAGGGAGCTAGGTCAAAACCAGGAAATTACAGACCTGTAAGCCTGACATTAATAGTGAGGAAGCTACTTGAAGGTTTAGTATGGGATAATATTGAGGAATACTTAATGGAAAACAAAATTATTAGTAATAGTCAGCATGGATTTATGAAGGATAGGTCGTGCCAATCTATCCTTATTAGTTTCTTTGAGGAGGTAAGTAGGAATTTAGACCAGGGTAATGCAGTTGATGTGGTCTACTTAGATTTTCCAAAGGCTTCTCATACGGTTCCACACAAGAGGTTGGTGTACAAAATAAAGCAAATTGGACTCTGTAAAAATATTTTGCACCTGGATTGAAAACTGGTTGAAGGACAGACAACAGAGGGTTGTCATAAATTGAACTTTTTCAGATTGGGCTAAATTTGTGAGTGGAGTACCTCAGGGATTGGTACTGGGACCCCTGCTTTTTAACTTGTTTATTAATGACCTTGAGGTTGGCATCGAGAGCAAAGTCTCCATCTTTGCTGATCACACTAAATTGTGTACGGTAGGAAAATCAGAGCAGGATGTAATTTCTCTCCAGAAGGACTTGGAGAGACTGGAAACTTCGGCAGGTAAATGGCAGATGAGGTTTAATACAGATAAATGTAAGGTTATGCATTTGGGAAACAAGAATAAACAGGCAACTTACACATTAAATGGGGATAAATTGGGGGAATCATTGATGGAGAAGGATTTAGGAGTGCTGGTAGACAGCAGACTTAGCAATAGTGCCCAAAGTCATGCAGTAGCTGCAAAGGCAAACAAGATCTTATCTTGCATCAAACGGGCAATGGATGGATGGGAAGTAAACATAATTACAATATGCCCCTTTTCATAAAGCATTAGTAAGACCACAACTTGAATATGGAGTACAATTTTGGGCACCACTCCTTAGAAAAGAGATTATGGAACTAGATAAAGTGCAGAGAGGAGCCACCAAATGAATAAAGGGGATGGGCGATCTGATTTATATGGGGAGGCTAGCTAAATTAGATTTGTTTACTTTAGAAAAGCGGCATCGAAGAGGGGATATGATAACTATATACAAATATATTTGGGGACAATACAAGCTTTCAAAATAACTATTCATCCCACGGGCAGTACAAACAACACGGGGTCATCCCTTACAGTTGTAGGAAAGGAGATTTCACCAGCAACAAAGGAAATGGTTCATTAAAGTAAGGGCAGTTACAGTGTGGAAGACTGTGATGGCAGATACAATAGATCTATTCAAAGAAAGGTTGGACATATTTTAGAAAGGAAAGGTATACAGGGATATACCTAATAAGTAAACATGGGAAGGATGTTGATCCAGGGAGTAATCTGATTGCCAATTCTTGGAGTCTGGAAGGAATTTATTTTTCCCCTTATGAGATATAATTGGATGATATGTCACTGGGGTTTTGCGTTTGCCTTCCTCAGGATCAATATACTGTTAGTACAAATAATGGATAAAAGTATCTGTTGTCTAAATTTAGCATAGTTAGAACTTGATGGACGTATGGTTTTTTTCAACCTCTGCTCTGTAACTATGTAACTACAGTATGTAATTATGTAACTATAGGACAGCAGCAGCTTCTCAGTTTGCACCATGGGGCAGGTTTAAGGTGTTTGGTGGATGTGTTTTGGGGTCACTGTTGAGTGGTATTTCAAAGAGGAAGATGTGCAGATAATTGGGTATATTTTCTAGGAATTGTATCAGTATTCTGAAATAAAAATGCACATTTTGCACATTGAGGGCACATTCTTCCAAATCCAGGAAACACCTGCCAGGGAGGATTAGTTGAGCTTCAGGATCTCAGAACAAGAAGTCTCCAGGTTGTTTGACTTTTTTCCCCAGTGCTGTCTGCCTCATCCATTGCAAACTTGGCTGAGGCCATCACTTCTCCAGCCTGAGATCTGTCATCTCCACCCCACAACAGGGTCATTAATAAGAGTCTCTCAGCTGCAAAGACACAACATCAACAAAGGGAATAATCTTGGTTTCAATGGAAAATTATTTCCTTGATGACTTTGGCATTTTTTGCTCCTGTTTTGCAGCCAGCAGACTAAGATCAATGACCCCAAAGTGTTCTTCCTTGGCCCACTTTAAAGCCCCCCTTCTCCTTCTGCAGCGAGGGAGGATAACGTGGCCACATTCCGTGGCTCCGAGTACCTGTGTTACGACCTGTCTCAGAACCCCATCCAGAGCAGCAGCGATGAGATCACCCTGTCCTTCAAAACTCGCCAGAGGAACGGGCTTATCCTCCACACCGGCAAGTCGGCTGACTATGTTAACCTAGCACTGAAGGGCGGAGCCGTCTCTCTGGTCATCAACCTGGGCTCGGGGGCCTTCGAAGCCATCGTGGAGCCAGCCAACGACAAGTTCAACGACAATGAGTGGCACGATGTCAAAGTCACCCGTAACCTGCGCCAGGTAAGGAGGGGCAGGGGACCAGTGCCATTAAACACGCTTGTGTTTGGCTGGAGTTGGAGGGAGGACACTGACATTGAGAGGGATGGGAGGTAGTAGAATCATAGAACAGCCTTTCAGCAGTGGAGGTGGGGATTAAAGGAATTGAATGTTTGGCATAGATATAAGGGGATGGGTCTGCAGAATCCTAGGAAAATGTGCCGCCTGTGTGGATACAGTCATCCTTATCAGAGGTCAGTTCCTCAATCCTCTGTCTGTATGAGATGGATTTTCCTTGAGTGGAAATGTGACACCTTAAATCAGTCTTGTTGCCAAATAGTGCTTTTTATATTACAGTATGGGAAGCACCTATCCCAAGGTGTCACACGTCTCACATTTCTGGTTGAATGTTCTATCTCCTGGCTCTTTAGAGCCGCACAGAAACACATGTCAGTGTTTGAGTGAGCGTTCTTGTTAGTTCATTCAAAGTTATCGCTGTAGTGTCTTTTCGCTGAACTAATACAGCTGTTAGATTTCGTGGTCTCGGAAATGTATCCATGAAGACCTTTCAGACAATGTGATAAATACTATCACTACTTTGAGAAAAAAAAAATAGAAATGACCCCTAGAACTACAAGGAGTATACGTTAAGAAAACACACAGGACACGTTGAGATACTTTTGCCTTTTTTACGAAGTGTAGTCATTCAGTCCATTGTCCACCCATGTAGGAGTCTCTTATCGCATGGCCACACCTGGGAACTTCTTTTGGAGTGAGGCTCACTTGTACTGTAGGAAGAAGTCTCACTCATTTGAGTCCTTCAATGCCCTGTAATTGTTAGGAACCTAGTAGGGGAATAAGCCCCAATCTCTCGCCTCCTGGGGGGAGATTCAGGGCCCTCTCTCACTGTGTTTTTCCTCTGATTGCTCTTGTTTTGACCTCCTGATGTTCTCTGGAAGTTGTACATCGGTTCTTTCCTCCTCCTCACCTGTTCTGTTTTCTCTCTCATGGTTTCTTGGCGCTGGAGGTAATATACAACCCTAGAGGTTCTGATGTCACATCCCCTGTCCAGCTCTGGTACAGAATTCTTCCCCTCGCTGTGTGGTTGCTGTCACAAGGTCACCAACACTCACTGCAGTTCCCCTATGGAAATCCAATACAGCCACTGCCTGCACATAATGCACACACTATATATCCGCCCAGACCCAAACGCTTACCTAATGGTGTATAATACAGATATACCTCACTGTGTATATAACACAGATATACCTCACTGTGTATACAATACATACATATACCTCACTCTGTATATAATACGTATACCTCACTGTATATAATATAGGTATACCTAACGGTGTATAATACAGATATACCTTACTGGGTATATAATACAGATATACCTTACTGTGTATATTGTACAGCTACACCTCACTGTGTATATAATACAGGTATACTTTACTGTGTATATAATACATATATACCTCACTGTGTATATAATTCAGATATACCTCACTGTGTATGCAATACGGGTATACCTGGATTTGCAAATAAAAAAGATATACCTTGCTGTGTATGCAATACAGGTATTCCTTACTGTGTATTGTCAATAGTGCAAATATACAGGGGTTTAAAAATAATAGTTATAACCAGTGGCTGTTCTTTGTTGGACTTCAAACGATCCCAAATATATTTAACATTGAAAAGGTTCTATTTCCCCCACATTTTAGAAAAAGTGACCATATATATGCTTAGAAAGACCAAAGGGAGAGAGTCTTCCTAATGAATCATTTGTCTTTAAATAGAAAGTTTGTCCATTATAAAGTAGTGGGTCCTGCACTCTGCACCCCTAGTTGTACAAAAGAATTAAGCCAAAATCAGACGCTGGAGCGTTGCAGAGATGTTTCCAGACTGGGCGGTTCCTTGGCAAATGATGCTGAACACGAATACATGTAACGTAAAGCCCAGTGAGAGAGCAAGATAGATATACACTGAAAGGAACGGAATTATCTACTGTGTCTCAAGAAAGAGATTGTGTAATCGTAGATAACTCCGTGAAAACATCAGCTCCATGCGAGCACCCGTCAGAAAGGCAGACAATATATATAATAATGCCAGTGTATAAAAACATGGATCAACAGCAACAAGTGCCGTCCCCTCAGCGCAAATAGGAGATCAAAAAGCTGCAGACAATGCAAAGAAGGACCACAGAAAGATAACGGTCTGGAGCATTTATCTGAGGAGGAGGAGGAGGAGGGGAGGGGGGAATTATCAGGTCTCCTGGTAGAGTTGGGCAATATCTTCCGTGGTACAGAGAGAATAAACAGAGAACTGATATGGCCAAACTCCCACAATGGAAGGGCCAGGAGACACACTGACATTGTCATCCGCCATATATAAAACTAATAAGAGGGAACACTTTCTCACTGGGCCTCGGGTACGGAGTGACAAAGTCACGTTGTGACAGCAAATAGTATTAGTAAAGAGGGCTAGCTGTATATATGAAGGGGTGGCCAACTGCAGTCATCAAGTTCCACCAGCATGTCAAGTTTTAAGGATATCCCTGCTTCAGCACAGATGGCATAAGTACGGATATCCTAAATACCTGACCTCGTGGTGGCCCTTGAAGACTGCAGTTGGCCACCCCTGGTGTAGAGGAAGCCCTAGATAGATACTAGTAGCATGGAGACAGAGAGTGAATGGTACGCTCATCCAGAAGCTCCCCGTACTTGTCCCGGTGTAAGTCATCGCACTGGCCTTGATTGGCAATGGGGTCTGACCCAATATTTCCTTGTATAGGCCCCTTTCATCTGATTAGGGGTTCAAGACCGTAGTCTTGTATAAGGCTTATGAATACCGTACACGGACTAAAGATAGTAATAACAACTAATTATCATAGATTCTGTTGGATATAATACCCACAGAAAATGCTCCACCAGACCTTATTTCTGAACCATAGCAAGAAAGCTTGAGGTCCGTTTCACACAACCTATATGGCAAAACATGGCGTTACATACCCAGCCACTTATCTCAGCATGATTGTGGTGGGCAGATGAGCGGGAGGCAGTGTGGGGATCCCTCTCGGGAGTCAGATGGGGCAATGCCTTCATGTTATCTCCTAATGATGATACTGTATCGGTGTTGTGATGGCCGGCACTGGGAATTCACAGCTCCTAGGATTTTGGAAGGTAAGTATGGGGTTTGTGTTGGGTAGCAGTTACCATAACGTGGGTGGGTTGAATGTGGAGCGAGGTTTTCAGTGGTTGACTACTGGAGGTTTGGGGGGTCTCGGAACAAAGGAGGTGGGGGGAAGGGACAGGACAATGGAAATAAAGCCATGAAGGAACAGTTAGAAGTTAATCTGATGGTGGAGAGGGGTGGGACAGAGGCACAGAAGAACTGTGCCTCTCTTTGAAACAACTGACCCCAAATCATTCATGTAATGTGCCATTGCTACTAACCGATACCTTTCCAAAGATTGTACTAACTCCCTCTTAACAGTTCATCTTTGTTTTTCTGTTCTCTTTTTATTATTTTTTTTCTTTATTTTCCTTTTGGATTAACAATCCTTCTGTTCACGGTTATTCAATTTCCTTTTTTCCCCACTTTTCCGCAAAGCACTCTGGCATTGGACACGCTATGGTAAACAAACTACATTGTCTGGTAGATATCATTCTTATTTGTCTAATTAATTTCCTGGATTTGCGGTGTGGTTTTTCTCTTCTCTTCCTTCACATCGTTTCCTCCATTTTTCTTTCAGAAAATGTCTACCTTTTGAAACTCTAATTTCATTCCCTCCCCTCCCTCCTTTCCCTCTTCATGGAATAAATAAATAAATATTTTTGTGTGTGTGTGTATATATATATATATATATATATATATATATATATATATATATATATATATATATATATATATATATATATATATATATATATATCTCATTATCATTATATATGGTTTCATAACAGCCCTTATCTATAAACCCCTGCCAGCTCAGTTTGTGTTATTTAATTTTGATTCTCATTTACATTAGTAATAAACCAATGTGGACTCGTTCCTACGTTTTCTCCCTTCCCAACACCCCTCACCTAGAAACCCCTCATGAAGTGTTCTGGCTTCTGTGTACCTCCTTATTTATTTATTTATTGTCCTGTCCTGTGTGTCGGTTTCCAAGCCTTTCGCAATGCTCGGTGAGGCCTTTTCCCCGCCGTCTCACTCCCGGAAAAGCCGCGGTGGCTTCTGGTGAATGGTCTGGCGCCTTCCCCCCTCCTCCCCTCTTCCAGCTGCTTCCCCACCTCTTCATTTTACACTCTGCATGGCTATACCTCCGTATACACAGGAAGGCTTGGGTGCTGATGCTGGCTGGGATTCAGCCGCCATTTTTGTTTTGAGAAAGAAGGGACCCAAATCCTTTTTTTTTTTTAACCCTTTCACTTAGTTCTGGCAGCCAGAGGGTTAAACAGAAGTCTAGAGTCACCTGGAGAAAAATGAATGCGAGACAATATATCGTTGATGGTGCCTATTATATTCTGAGTTAATCCTACTAACATGTCTCTGTATAATTGTCAAACAAGGGGGGTAATTCAGTATACTCCGACGCGGCTATTGACTTCAGTGGGAGTTTTTTTTTAGCCAATAAGGTCTTAAACAGACACTTCAGCATATAATGAAATACCCCAAAGTATAAAATGACTCTGTTACCATCAGTTTAATGCCATAAAGGCCCATTTGTAGCTTTATAAATAGACCCTGTGAGTGTGACTGATCTTCTGGCAGTATAGGGGTTTGAGCCCCAGTATTGAGGTCTGATACACATGTTCTCACTCAATATTATTTTCACATTTACCCTTCTATCATTGGTCCACGATATCAGCGGATTCCTTCAGGCGCCATCTCCCGAAGTCCCAGCCCGTCCGCACTCCAGGCTTCTCATCCCATGCCACTCCCCTCTCTAACAGACTAACACCTTAACCTCTCACCCTCATGCCTCATCATTTGGTTGGTTTAGTCCATCAGATTTTCAAGATTTAGCAGGTGTTGAGGTGGGGGGTGAGATCTTTCCGTGGCATGCGTGTGTGAAGAACCCTTTTCCCCTCCAACGTGGCGTGGTTTGGGTGTGAGGGATACAAAGGTTTAGAGCAGAGGTGGCCAACTCCAGTCCTCAAGGGCCACCAACAGGCCAGGTTGTAAGGATATCCCTGCGTCAGCACAGGTGGCTCAATTAGTGGCTCAGTCAACGACTGAGACACCTGTGCTGAAGCAGGGATATCCTTACAACCTGGCCGGTTGGTGGCCCTTGAGGACTCGAGTTGGCCACTCCTGGTTTAGAGGGATTGCTCCTTTCTTCTGCAGATGGAGGTGATGGGGGTCGTGGGGAGGAGGGGGGGGGGGGGGCGTTGAACATCCTATCTCCTGTTTGCCCGTGAGAATCCGGAAATCCATTTCCATATATCTTAACCCCTTAACTGCTGGAAGGAGCTGCAGTGACACTCCAGACCTCTCTGGCAGTGAAGATGTTAAGGTCCATTTCACGTTTGTATGGGTTTGGTGGACGGGTGGTGGGCAGAGTAGGCGGGTGAGGTGATTATAAAAGGGGGTCCTGTTGATGGTGGTGGTAGTGGTTAATTCTCCAGCAGCAGAGGGGTTAAGTTTACGCGTGTACGGAGTTGTCCGTGTGAGCAGTTGAACACGTGTGCCACATTTCGTGATCTCAACCCCAAAATATTGATCTCATCGTAGAAAAATTTACATTATGGATGCTTTTTTTAACACATTCAGTGCTGGAGCGGGTTCCAACACACCACAGAAAAGAAGTGCGTCTATAAATAGTAACGGGTTTGCATCAAAAACCATATTAGAGAATCCCACAAGACGTTCAACACCTTCGGGGTAAAATGTAAATAAGATGCAGATGAGAAGCATGTTCCCCGGTAAAAGAAATGCCAGAATAAAGGGTAATTTGGATGGAGCTCGAAATACTTCTCTGCTGAAAGGGCAGTGGGTGCAGGGAACAGTCTGTCAGTGGTGGGGTTAAGCTAAAGACAGCAAAGCGGTTCAGAAATAGATTGATCAGTAGATGGATGAGTTAACAGATGGTTAATTTAAAGCAGCAATCCAGCCTAAAATCACAGCAGTTGTTTTACAGCAGTTGAATTGGGGGGAAGGGGGAGGCAGGAGGGGGGCGGCTCCAGAGTTAAATTGCTCTACTTTTAGCTCGGGGGACTCCCTGGTGCCAAAGATATTTAGCGGTTTGGCTGCCGGTACTCCCTGATGGATATTTATATAGTCATCCAATGGCAATCAGCAACGTCAAGCCCAGCTCTAGCACCGGGAACTAAGCAAGAGAGTCCCAGGAGCTAAGAAACAGTGCAGTCATCTTTGGAGAACCCCGTACGTACAAGAAAAAGTACGAGCAGTGTCACACAACCGCTATCTCAGAGTAGGATTTTCAGCTTTTTCTGAAGCTTCAAAATTATTCTTCGGATTTATTTGAAATATGAATTTTTAGCTGGAAAGATGCAGTGAGGCGTTCCTCTTGCTTCCCAGCATGTCCTCTGATATGGTTTAGAGAGAAAGATCTGGTCATAAACGTAATTAACAGTTACCGTTGCACATTTACCCCCCTGTGTTTGAAGAGGAGGTGTGAGCATAGGGGTTCCAACGAAACAAGGCAGAGAATTAGGATTCAGAGTCTGTTAAATGGTCCCCAAACCTTCCAAGCCTGGTCTGGGAAGGGCAGCTTCAGAAGGATGATGTGGTGGGAACTGGGCAGGAATAATCTGCTCTAGAAGGTGGGGGACTTCTCCAGGGAGCTTTTGGAGAGCTGTCCAAATGTTGCAAACTCAACCTCTGTGTTATTTGGGAGGCCTCAGGTCCCTTTGTTGACAGGTCCTGTTAGGATTATCGCGGTCTAGGAAAACATTCGCCAACTGGGTGGGGACAAAGGTCCAGACTTACTGCTGGTTCTAAGCAGGAAGGCACTTTATGGTTCCGTGTCTTTATGTGCTGCCCATTGCAACTTAATATCACCTTGCGGCCCCTCTAGCACTGACTGGTTTCATCCTCTCCTGACAAATTTTGTGTTCTTGACACATCCAAATTAAGTTTTAAGGGGGCATTCCCAACACAGTTGTACCCATTGTCCTGGTGCCCATTCTCAGGGTTGCAGATGCTGTGCTACGTGGATACAGTATGATCTTTGCGTTTATAGCATGTTACTAACCGGCTGTTGGGTACCCATCACATTGGCTGATCCCAACATACTATTTAACATTAAGTATGGGTGAAGTGGCCACGTGCTCAGCTGGTTACACAAGAGTAATACAGCATGTCATATTCTGGATGTCTTCCTGAAGATGCACATGCTGTATGTAACCTGTGATGTAAAGCAGTAGTGAGTATAACTACACACTACCAATCCTATACAATTTCTTCTAATAAGTGTAGAGAGACACAAAAGGATTATTAAAGTCCCCCAATAAATACACCTGCCCAAATCCTGACACCCAACTTCTAACAGCCATAGAGAACGCACAGTACTGGCTATCAGTTTTGTACAAGTTGTGCACCACACAAAAATGTCACACTTGGTAAGTACTTGTGCTTGGGAGACACTTACTCCTGTTTTGCCCTGAGAAGTAGCAGCTTTGTGGACTGGTAGTGTACAGAAATACTCAGTACTATTATACAGCGCTGCATGTTCATCTTCAGGGGGCGGAGGAATTTCTCCCACTGATTATAACATGCTGCAGCTGCACGACAATTTCTATATTAACCCATTCACTGCCAGGAAAGGGGTTAATCATTTTGGAGAGAGGTGTTGTAACCCCCAAATATTCCCCCCCCGTCCTACTAGATGTGTCCGCAAATCTCAGGCAGGAAGGGGAGGAGGATCTCATGGCAAAGTGGAAAATACAGCACAAAACATAAGAGAATGATAGGAATGTGTTGCTATTTGTCACCAAGCCTAGAGGTGAGAGGCTGGGAAGGAACCTCCAGGTCCCCCGTGTGACGGGCACCATTGGGAATTGGGTCATGTTTCTTGTCTCCCCATAAGGTTACGATATCAGTGGACGGTATTCTAACCACAACGGGTTACACCCAGGAGGATTACACTATGCTCGGATCCGATGACTTCTTCTACGTTGGGGGCAGCCCCAGCACAGCCGACCTACCGGGGTCCCCTGTCAGCAACAACTTCATGGGATGCTTGAAAGAGGTAAGTTGCAGAGGGGCAGCATTCAGGGATGGCGAGTCTAATTTATTGGGGGGGGGGGGGGGGGCGGCGGGCGGCGTGTCATTAATTCTGGGGCAGTGCCAGTCATTGAGGGCCAGTACCAGCCATTGGGGGGTCAGTATGAGCCATTGAGGGCCAGTCATTGAAGAGTCATGTCGGTCATTGGTGGGTCAGTGTCGGTCATTGGCGGGTCAGTGCCGGTCATTCCCATCATTAACAGACCTGATAGACTTTGGGGTAAATTCTCTATATGACGATGCGGCCATTTGGGCTGTTTTAACGGCTGCAATTCCCCGTTTAAGTCAACGTAGCATTTCAGCCCAAATGACACAATCGGCTGCTTTGGTGGATATAGAACCAGCCCTAGTGAATATATTTTACTGTGCGTCTTAAAATGATCACTATTGTGAATTTCCTCAACCCTGGTCACTGTGACTCTGGAATGACCCCCGCCCCCCTTATCATTCCCCCCCACTCCATTTCCCACCCAGTTACTGTGTGCCAGATTGTGTGTTAATTGCTGCTGGAGTTGGTTTTTCGAACACACACGAAAATGTAAATATCACAAACACATTAAAACGGTTTGTTACTTACACACTATTGCAAATTGTCCGCGTGACGCGGCCCCTTTTACCTGCAGCGCTGGGGTCGCCCGAACATTAGCATAGTGCGGCTATGATGGGAATTAAGCACTGCTGTGCATGGCTACGGTCTGGCACTGGAAGGGTTAATTCAATGGGGGTCTG
The DNA here is from genome assembly GCF_040206685.1 of Ascaphus truei. NCBI lineage: Eukaryota > Metazoa > Chordata > Amphibia > Anura > Ascaphidae > Ascaphus > Ascaphus truei. The sequence continues at coordinate 48,057,039 of NC_134491.1, read as the reverse complement.
CAGTGTATTATTGGGGGGAGTAATGAGTGATACATTCTGACAGATGTGGCCAACTCCAGTCCTCAAGGGCCACCAACAGGTCAGGTTTTCAGGATCTCCCTGCTTCAGCACCAGTGGCTCAATCTGTGACTCAGTCGAAGCCACTGACTGAGCCACCTGTGCTGAAGCAGGGAGATCCTGAAAGCCTGACCTGTTGTTGGCCCTTGAGGACAGGAGTTGGCTACCCCTGGATTAGCCCTCTGTAACAGCCCCCCCCACCCCCCAGTCTTTGCCTCACACTGTCCCCTCTGTGCCGTGTGCATGTTAGGAATGATTAGCCGTTACTAAGAGGTCTGGCGTTGGGAGGCAGAGATGGAGAGATCCAGTGAGCATATGATTAATAGCTTGATATGCCATAACTTTATATTACACGCAGCCCTGAGTGCGTCCACATCTGCCTGCAGCAGCTATTTAAAGCTGTTTTAATTCTGCTAATTGCTATACATTTATTTGGATTGCTGGCACCTGCAGGGCTCCGAATAATGTGTATTTTATGTTCTCTTGATCGCAGTCTCTCTCAGCCTCTCACTGTCTCCCTCCCCATCTCTGCCTCATACCCCCATCTTTCCCTCGTACCCCCATCTTTCCCTCGTACCCCCCATATCTCCCTCGTACCCCCCATCTCTGCCTTGTACCCCCCATCTCTGCCTCGTACCACCCCAACTCTGCCGCGCCCCCCCCCCCCCACATAATCTCTCCACTTTATTTGATGTGCTGTCTCTCTCTCTCTTTCTCTCGTTTCTGGCTCCTTCATTTTTTCGGTCACCCATTTCTTTCTCTTTGGGGGTTATTGATTCATCTGCAATTGTGCCAATCGCTGTGCTATTGTGCCCCCCTCACTCTCTCTTTCTCTCTCTCTCTTCCCCCCCTCACTCCCTCTCTCCCCCCTCACACACACTCTCTCTTTCCCTCTCTCTCTCCCCCTCACTCTCTGTCCCCTCCTCACACTCTCGACTCCCACTCACTCACTCTCTCCTCACTCACTCTCCCCCCTCACTCACTCTCCCCCCTCACTCACTCTCTCCCCCACTCACTCTCTCCCCCCCTCAATCTCTATCTCCCCCCTCTATCTTCCCCCCTCACTCTCTCCCCCCCCTCACTCTCTCCCCCCCCTCACTCACTCTCTCCCCCCTCACTCTCCCCCCCTCACTCACTCCCCCCCCTCTCTCTCTCCCCCCTCACTCACTCTCCCCCCCTCACTCTCTCTCTCCCCCTCACTCTCTCTCTCCCCCCCTTACTCTCTCTCCCCCCTCACTCTCTCTCTCCCCCCGTCACTCTCTCTCGCTCCCCTCACTCTCTCTCTCCCCCCTCACTCACTCACTCTCTCTCCCCCCATCTCTCTTTCCCTCCCCTCTCTCCGCACCCTTGTTCTTAATATACATATACACTGGAATCCGTATAATTTCTGCGTCCCTGAGGAACAGGTTACATTCTTTGCCCTTATGTTCCCTGCTCCCTACACAGGTGTGTGTGTGTGTGTGTATATATATATACACACACACACACACACACACACACACACACACACACACACACACACACACACACACACACACACACACACACACACACACACACACACACACACACACACACACACACACACCTGTGTAGGGAGCAGGGAACATAAGGGCAAAGAATGTAACCTGTTCCTCAGGGACGCAGAAATTATACGGATTCCCGTGTATATATATATATATACACACACACACACACACACACACACACACACACACACACACACACACACACACACACACACACACACACACACACACACACACACACACACACACACACACACACACACATATACAGTATGGGTTACAGTTGGTAAATGATGCTGAGCCTGCACACAGTGGGGTTTATGGATTCTGATAAGAACACTTTCCATGTGCTAAAAGCAGGTACCTTGAGTTTATGATGCACCTGGGGCTGCTTTTAAACGCTCATAAAATTTATGTCCATGAGGCTCAGCCCCAAGCTGAGGACAGTTTGAGGGTCACTCACTGGAGTGCTTAAAGTTCAGTGTTTTATGGTTAGTCAACCTACAGCGTCTCTTAGAGAAATGTTGTTAAGGCCCCGCATCCCCGCACCACCGCATCCCCGCACCACCGCATCCCCGCACCACCGCATCCCCGCACCACCGCATCCCCGCACCACCGCATCCCCGCACCACCGCATCCCCGCACCACCGCATCCCCGCACCACCGCATCCCCGCACCACCGCATCCCCGCACCACCGCATCCCCGCACCACCGCATCCCCGCTCCACCGCATCCCCGCTCCACCGCATCCCCGCACTACCGCATCCCCGCTCCACCGCATCCCCGTGCCACCGCGCGGGTTAACCCTTTACGACCCATACTGTGGGAGTCCTGGTTAGAGGGCACAGGGATTGGCATGAATACCAACATGTGAAATCTCATATTAGGAAGCGTTGGGTGGGGGGCAGATCGAGATTTAACCCTCCACTGACCGGCACTGCGATGTGAGAATATGACGCAATATTTTGCATAAGATACTCAGGCCTAATATACAATGTATCACAAAACTAGCAGACAGAAAAGGCCGCCCGCTGTGCGTAATGTGATTATTGATGTTTCAGGAGCGACCTCTAATGGAAGCAAAGGGATTAACATCCTCATGGAAACTGATAATCTTACAGCATATACTGTGTGTGCGGGAATGTACTGTATAGGGCAGGGGTGGCGAACTCCAGTGCTCAAGGGCCACCAACGGGTCAGGTTTTAAGGATATCCCTGCTTCAGCACAGGTGGCTCAATCAGTGGCTTAGTCTTTGACTGCACCACCTGTGCTGAAGCAGGGATATCCTTAAAACCTGAGCTGTTGGTGGCCCTTGGGGACTGGAGTTGGCCGCTCCTGGTACAGTATAGGGCAACACCCATTTATACACGTTTGACGCTTTTATCGTGTTGACCGTGTAAGGAGCACCACAGGGGCCCGTGTATCAAGGCAAATGAGGTGGAATTCGGGGTCAAAACCAAAATCCACCAGAGATATCAAAGAAAAGGTCCAGATTGTCAATGGGATTTCTTATTTGGCACATGGTGGAGTTTTGCTTTGCAGCAGAATTGCAACTCTTTTACTGACTTGTTTTATACTCTGTGCTGTACAGAGAAATAATGTACAAAGGGCCCATCCTATGACCTATGTGACTCCATAATGATTTCCCATAAATGCAAGACTGGATCTGCCAAAAACAGGCACCAAATGGCTAAATAAACCTAATTATGTCTCCCTTATTGCCCCTAAACACTGCCCCCCCAGAGGCTTCCTGTCTGTCTGGCCCCATGCTGCTGCTGTGTTTCACTTGTACTTCCGCTTGGCAGGTGGTGTATAAGAACAATGATATCCGCCTAGAGCTGTCCCGCTTGGCCCGGATTGGAGACACCAAGATGAAGATCTATGGAGACGTGGTTTTCAAATGCGAGAACGTGGCCACTCTTGACCCTATTAGCTTTGAGAGCCCAGAGGCCTTCATCAGCCTGCCCAAGTGGAACACCAAACGCATGGGATCCATCTCCTTTGACTTCCGCACCACAGAGCCCAATGGCCTTATCCTCTTCACCCACGGAAGCCCCAGGATAGAAAAGACGTCAGGAGCCAGAAGAACACCAAGGTGGACTTCTTTGCGGTGGAGCTGCTGGACGGGAATCTCTACCTTCTGCTGGACATGGGCTCCGGAACCATCAAGGTGAAAGCCACTGGCAAGAAGGCCAACGACGGAGAATGGTGCCACGTTGACATCCAGAGGGACGGCAGATCAGGTACGAGCTCTGCAGCATCTTAGGTGTGTTCCTTCGAAGAACACCCTTCCCAAGGTAGAGATATGGGTATTAATATGCATAACGTCAGACATCACATCAATAGCCACAATGGCCCATATTTACTACGTGATAATACTCCGTGAGATGCCTTTTGGTGGCGGAATATACCTTATGGCAGTGATTAATGGGTGATAAAATGATCATTGTGGGTGTATGCCACCTCACGGGCAATATGAAGGAAATATCAGCGTCCTCCTCTCACGTCCGTGCGTCCGTCAGCGGGGCCACGACTCCAGTGGTTAGATGTCGCGATAGGAGCTCAGAGTCCCAGCTTCAGCAAAAAATGCATTTTATCTGCTGCACTGTATGTGGCCCTTTCTCTTGTTGCACATACATTTTTATCCTTAAGTGCTTTATTATTTTGGCTCTCCTTTGTTATCCGCAGGATCCACAGAAGTTGGGACTTTATTGCCATCTTGATTCACCTCCCTCAAGACATTGCATATTTAATCACTTGATTTAGAATTAGTCCACTTTGTTGAGCCCTATGTTCAATTGTTTCTTTTCATATATTTGTATCTTTGTGTGAGATTAGGAACATTGTGGCTGCATTTAGGTACTCATCATACGTTGCCTATTTTTGATTATTTGCGCACCTTTTTATTCTACACTATATATATATATATATATATATATATATATATATATATATATATAGTCAAATAGAACAGTTGGCACTCCTTAGGTGCTGATTGGCTGTAGGTGCTTGTCCCATATGGATAATATAGACATACGTTACCGTTCCAAGGTCTGGTAAAGCAAGAGACAGCACTCAATTGTAGAAAACTATATATATATATATATATAGCTCCATGTAAAATGGATTTCAGGCAAAAGATGACACTGTGTGCTCATTTGCATGTCATTTCCCAGACTCCTTGCTGCAGTGGAAGCACAGTGGAGGTGATAATGGTGAGAGAGGCAGGGGTGCAGACCTGTCTAAGATGTGAATGTGCTCACAAGTGATCTTTCTATTTGAGATATATATATATATATTTTATATCACACACAGCTAAAAAGGTATACAACACAAACTTGTGTGTATAGACCAGGATGGGCAAATCCAATTCAGCACAGGTGGCTTAATCAGTGGCTCAGTCTTAGACTGAACAGAGCATCCGATTACAAAATGTAAATAAAGATGGCGCTCAGTGCGGACCGCAGCGAGTAGCAATAAAAAGGCCAGTGTTGAAGAATCATACATTTGTCCCCATTGTGTTAACCTTTCTTATAAGAACGTAGTTGACATTTAATCTGCGCAGAGTTCTTTCGCTCGCAGTCATTAAGATTGATTGATTGGTTTATCCGCGGAAAACACGGAGACGATAAAATATCAGGGCTTGTCCCGCAGGTTTAGCGAGAGCAGAGGGCTCTGGTCAAAGGGTAATCACGCTCTCTGGAGTTCATTGTGCCGGAGGTGAGAAGTGCAGCCAGGTCAGGCTTAAAAGGGCGATACTGGAAAATGTATGTAAAGAATAGAGGGGGGAGGACCATGGACCTCTCTGGCAATGAATGGGTCAACACAACACGTTGCAGAATCCAGAAGTGTCAGAGTATTGGTAAAGGATAATTACAGGGACGGGGCTAGGACAGTCGCACAGGGGAAGGTTCATTCATTCGTGCACTGTGTATACGTACAGTATCTGAGCTTTTTATTTTAAAGATGGGTGCAAGACAATTACTGATGTGCCAGCCTGGCTCCGCTATCCTAAAAAGCTCAAATCCTTTTAGAGCAGAGGAATATTGAGGTAGAACCCTCAATTGTCCTGAGACCCACCCAGACCCCTTATATAAATCCAGCAACTATGTGATCCAGTGAACCTGGGGAAGCTCCCACTTTCAAATAGTAATCATAATGTACTCGCATAAGTCCATTTTCCATCCAGGTCTGTGTGCTCCTTGCTGTATATGGATACAAATGAAATCACCCTTGCCGAGGGGGAAGGTGGATCAGCGGGCACAACTGTGCAGGAAAGAGTTGCAAACGGCTGGACTGGGCTATAAAAATACTTTATTTAAACATGGATTTAAAAACCAAGAGGAGGGGAACAGACCCCTGCGCCTCTAACGCGTTTCACCCAATATGGGCTTTCTCAAAGAGAAAGCCCACACTGGGTGAAACGTGTTGGAGGCGCAGGGGTCTGTTCCCCTCCTCTTGGTTTTTAAATCCATGTTTAAATAAAGTATTTTTATAGCCCAGTCCAGCCGTTTGCAACTCTTTCCTGCACAGTTGTGCCCACTGATCCACCTTCCCCCTCGGCAAGGGTGATTTTGTTCAAATCCTTTTATAAACTGCAAAAATCACAGCGAAATCCTATAGAGCAGGGGGGGGGGGGGGCAACTTCAGTCCTCAAGGGCCACCAACAGGTCCGGTTGTAAGGATATCCCTGCTTCAGCACAGATGGCTCTATCGCAGCAAAACATGTGAAATCTTATGTTTTTTTTTTAAAATAAATCAGTTCTGTGGTTTTAGATCATTATTACTGTTTTTTTTAAAGGTTATTATTATTCAACTCTTAATACAATTTTTAATGAGATTTAAAGCATCCTTTGATTTCTATAACAGGCTTTAGCACACCTCCCTAGCAGTGCTAGATCTTTGCAACACTTTCCTGTTTGTGATAATTTGTTGCCAATGTTTCCAGCAGTTTGAGCTGCAAACTGTAACAATAGATAAGTAAAGAAGTCATAAATTACCTTAGTAATATAAGGATACATTGTAGCTGCTGAGTTACACCAACTGAAGCTGCCATTTTATCACATAATCAGGATTTTGACAGATTTATAACAGAAGCGCCAAACGGTTACCAGCTTAGGTAAGACTGTAGAATGATGCATTGTCACGTGTTTTACATATACAAATAAGAAAGGAGAAAAGGGGGAATGAGCCTTGCTGCTTTAAAACCTGACCTGTTGATGGTCCTCGGGGCCTGGAGTTAGCCACTCCTGATATAGAGGATCTGCTTTATTTCGATAGACGGGGATACAATTGCTCTTATCCTTTTTTGTTCTGATAAGTTGACGTTTCTCTAGTTGAAATGAATAACTTGATGTCTCATGCACTTTGATGCAATTTGAAAATGCCAGGTCCCATGGCAAATTCAAGGTGCAATCCCATGCAGCTGGCCTCAAAACTTTCTGCGAACAATGCAACAAACGTGTTGGTGTCCTTAAACTAAACTAACCATCATACAAGCAAAGGGTTGGCTTCTTTTGTTTCTATGGAAAGGAGTTTATCAATGTCATTTTTGGGGGTCTTGGAATTGTGGAGTGTTTTTTGCTTTAGCCCACCCAGTCCTGATCAGAGACCCAATAAAGATAATGGGAGGAGATGGTGCTCTGCCTGTGCAAACTCTTGTTAGATTGCACCTGAGACGGGAGCAGCTAATGGAAATCAAACCCCCTCCCCGAGTCTCCGCTCACCATGTTTACAAAATAACTTACAAAATGATTGAAAAATACCTTGGGCTTTAGTAAAAAAAAAAAAAAAAAAAAAGCATCAATTACCAAGAAGTGGCGCCTTAAACAGGTCATTTCCCAGCTCGCTATCTCTGATTTCCTTTCCCGACCCCAATTTCCACTTCATTTTTATGGTTTTGGAATAAACACTTTTATTATTTCCTTTGTAAGTTGAATAGAAATCTGTGAGCCATTCAAAAGCTAAAAATCATATACATCTAGCAATGCAGTGTCTCTGATAACTGTGCAAACTCGGTAGTATTATTTGTGTTTGTTTATAGGAAGTCATTAATTGATACAATCATAAAATACATGTATTCCTGTGTCACTGAATTATGCTCGCAGGCAATAAAGAAACATACAAAAAAACATGCAATTTACATTAGTACACTTTGGCGTAGGAGAGACTGACCCCTTAAATATGTTACTACCATTAGTTCACTTTGCCCCTAGGAGGGACTGAGCTCTTAAACATGTCACTGCCATTAGTACACTTTGTCCCTAGAAGAGACTGACCCCTTAACCATGTCACTGCCATTAGTACACTTTGTCCCTAGAAGAGACTGACCCCTTAACCATGTCACTGCCATTAGTACACTTTGTCCCTAGAAGAGACTGACCCCTTAAGCATGTCACTACCATTAGTACACTTTGGTCCACAACTCAGGATGTGTCTGGGACCCTTAATAAAGCGTACAGGATAATGGAAAGGTCCAGCACAGACTGAACGATCTGGAACTATTGTCCACTTGTATTGTGTCCTAAGTGGTATATGACGTGACGCAATAAGGCACGCTCTCACACCTCTTTGTTCCCTAAGGCACCATCTCCGTAAACAGCAAGCGCACGCCATTCACCGCCAGTGGGGAGAGTGAGATCCTGGACCTTGAGGGGGACATGTACTTGGGGGGTCTTCCTGAAAACCGCGCTGGGCTCATCCTGCCCACCGAGCTCTGGACAGCCATGCTCAACTACGGCTACGTCGGATGCATCCGCGACCTGTTCATAGACGGGCGCAGCAAGAACATACGTCAGCTGGCGGAGGCGCAGAATGCAGCGGGAGTGAAGTCATCCTGCTCCAGGCTGAGCGGCAAGCAGTGCGACAGCTACCCCTGCAAGAACAGCGCCGCCTGCAGGGACGGCTGGAACCGCTTCGTGTGCGACTGTACCGGCACGGGGCACTGGGGCAGAACCTGCGAAAGGTGTGAGTGCACATGTGCAGGGAAGCATAGGGCCTTTACTTCTCGCTGCGTGACAGGGGCAAAGAGTACATGGAGTTTGTATGACAGGGTGACAACGTGACACAGACAGAAGGGACCTGTGGCCCATGGAGTTTGTATGACGGGGTGACACCGTGACACAGACAGAAGGGACCTGTGGCCCATGGAGTTTGTATGACGGGGTGACACCGTGACACATGGAGTTTGTATGACGGGGTGACACAGTGACACAGACAGAAGGGACCTGTGGCCCATGGAGTTTGTTTGACGGGGTGACACCGTGACAGACAGAAGGGACCTGTGGCCCATGGAGTTTGTTTGACGGGGTGACACCGTGACACAGACAGAGGGGACCTGTGGCCCATGGAGTCTGTATGACAGGGTGACACCGTGACACAGACAGAAGGGACCTGTGGCCCATGGAGTTTGTATGACGGGGTGACACCGTGACACAGACAGAGGGGACCTGTGGCCCATGGAGTCTGTATGACGGGGTGACACCGTGACAGACAGAAGGGACCTGTGGCCCATGGAGTTTGTATGACGGGGTGACACCGTGACACAGACAGAGGGGACCTGTGGCCCATGGGGTCTGTCTCTCCCATAACACAATGTAACACAGACAGGAGGATTGTTTTCTGCTGCGGTGTGTATTTGTGCTGTAGTCACAGGGTGAGCCATACAGGAGGGTCTTGTGACGATCAGTGTGCCCACAGACACTGCCCTTCCAGCTGTAAGCTGGTGACACAGAAACATAAGGCACATGTCACACACTTCACAATGACAGAAGGAACCTTTAGGACATCAATCCCGTCATTCCATTAACATGGTAGTTATTTTACCAGCGGCAGCGTGTGAATTGCAGTGTTTTACAGGCTAACAGCAAGCGCAATTGCCCCTTGTGTACCCCGACCCCCCCCCACTCCTGTTAGAGGGCACTTCCTCCAACACTGGGGAGAATATAAGAGGTGCCACTTCATAGTGTGTGTGTGTATGTGTATATATATATAGATAGATCTTGTTTTTGGTAAGAACTCAATACTACTATATCCTCGTCGCAGCACTGCAGGCTTGTGTGAAGTCCTTGGGAGAGTTCCCATTGTGAGCGCTGCCTCTCTCATTGTCTCAAATACAATCCCAGCTCATCACAAGGAGAAAATCACCCGAGGGGAAATATTACAGATTGTTTCCAAACCTGTGTGTGTGCCGTGTGCCGTGTGCCGTGTGCCGTGTATGTGTGCCGTGTGCGTGTGAGAAACAATGTTGCCGTTGTGCCTTTGATGTCAGCCTATTGGAGATGCACTAATTGCTTAATGATCTGATTTGTTACTACAGAGGATCTTTCTCAGCCTGTAGAGGTACAGGAGCAGCTGTTGTTTAACCAATTCCCAGCGATGGGAACCTGCAGGATGAGATGTTTGTTGACTGACTATAGTGGCGGTCTGATTATAATGATCCAAACACGGCTCCTAAAGGTTTTCCCCTAATACTATAAGGATTAAGCAAGTCGTGGTAGAAAATAAGGATTATACAAGGGGATATGATGACATTGTTTTCAAATATATTCAAGGTCAATACAAGGATCATTCAAGGTGACTATCTCAAGGACAGTACGAATGACCCAAGGGGTCATCTCTTCAGATTAGAGCAAAGGAGATTTCTTCAGCGGCCAATGAAAAGTGGTCATTACAGGAAGGGCAGCGGCCATGTGGGATTAACTACCCATGGAGACTGTGACGGCAGATACAGGAGATATGTTTAAAAAAAGGTTAAACACATGTTTAGACAGGGAAGGTATACAGGGATACACCAAATTCATTAAACATAGGAAGGGTGTTGAACCAGGGAGAAGTCTGATGGCTGGAGTGTCCTCTGTACTGTAAATCGGTATCGCGGACCTGAGGAAGAGAGGAGAACTCTTGGCAGCTTGTCCTATAATATCAAGTGTTAGTCCAAATAAAGAAAGTAATACTGAAGCGCTCACTCACTCTGCACTCTCGTAACTGGGCTTATACGGCTATTTCTACTTAATTCATGGAGTCACGAAGGAATTTTCTTCCCCGCATAAGACCTAATTGGCACATGTTTAATTCAGGGTTTTTGTGTGTTTCCTCTGGATCAATATTAATTTAGGGTGAGTACCATAGCCAATCAGAATTTAGCAGAGGTTGACCTTGATTGACGTTATGTCTTTTTGCCATTTCATTTATACTGCAGGTAACCCTCTAAACTTCTACACCCCAATCCTGTCTTTCAACTGTCTTGTCCTAGAGGGCACTGCTCTTCCTTCCCTTGTCCTAGAGGCGACTCTCGGTCCCTCTTACATTTGCTATGCTCGTGGTGATGATGTTTCAAACATCCCATAACCCAGTCCTCAAGTACCCCCCAGCAGGCTTTCAGGATATCCCTGCTTCAGCACAGGTGGCACAGTCTTTGAGCTATCTGTGCGGAAGCAGGGATATCCTTCAAACCTGACCTGTTGGGGTTACTTGAGCAGGTGACGTTGGGAACCCCTGTCCTGACATATCAAGCCCTAGAGGTGGGTGTCTCTTTGCTACTCGAGCAGTTCAATTCCTAGAGGTGATGGCGCCTTTGCTGGCGTCTCTTCGATGGGCTCACGGCCCGCAGACCCCGAGTGTTCACATGGGAGTGGTATTAGTTTGAAGGGTCTCCGTTAATAGGTGCTGGATATTGTCTTATTGTAAGTGGGCATTGGGAAATAATGCTGGCAGAATCCAATCTCTTTCCCTACCACTTGTCCTGGAAAGAGACCGAAGCCCCCCACCCCCCTCCTCTCCTTATCTCAAATTACCATTATAGACCTCACCAAATGAGCTTAACCTCTCGCCTGCCGCGCCCTGCTTCCAGCAGGAGGGGGTACAGAGAACATTTACACACCACCGCCTCTTACTGGTATTCTCTTGTGAAGACAGTGGGACTGCTGCAAAATGAAACGCTGTTTTTGCAAATACCCGTTTAACCCTTTGCAAAGCGGTGATGGGTCTCTGGCAGCAAAGGGTTAATAGAAAAAAGGGTTGTTTGCATTGTCACTTCCCCCCCCCCAAAAAAAAATATATTCAAGGTCAATAGAAGGATCTCTCAAGGGAACTATGCACAGGGGTTCTCGGGGATCACGGGGGCTCTCTGGGGTTCTCAGGGGGATCACAGGGACTCTCGGGTAACACAGGGGGATCACGGGGACTCTCGGGGAACACGGGGGGGATCACGGGGACTCTCGGGTAACACGGGGGGAACACGGGGACTCTCGGGTAACACGGGGACTCTCGGGTAACACGGGTGTTCTCGGGGGACTCGGGGGACACGGGGACTCTCGGGGGACACGGGGGCTCTCGGGAGACACGGGGAACACGGGGACTCTCGGGGAACACGGGGCTCTCGGGGGACACGGGGGTTCTCGGGGGACACGGGAGCTCTCGGGGGACACGGGGGGATCACGGGGAACACGGGGACTCTCGGGAACATGGGGCTCTCGGGGGACACGGGTGCTCTCGGGAGACACAGGGGCTCTCGGGGATCACGGGGACTCTCGGGGAACACGGGGGGATCACGGGGAACACGGGGGGATCACGGGGACTCTCGGGTAACACGGGGGGATCACGGGGACTCTCGGGGAACACGGGGGGATCACGGGGACTCTCGGGTAACACGGGGGGATCACGGGGACTCTTGGGTAACACGGGGGTTCTCGGGGGACACGGGGGCTCTCGGGGAACACGGGGGTTCTCGGGGGACACGGGGGCTCTCGGGGAACACGGGGGCTCTCGGGGAACACGGGGACTCTCGGGGAACACGGGGGCTCTCGGGGAACACGGGGACTCTCGGGGAACACGGGGCTCTCGGGGAACACGGGGGGCTCTCGGGGAACACGGGGGCTCTCGGGGAACACGGGGACTCTCGGGGAACACGGGGACTCTCGGGGGTTCTCGGGGATCACGGGGGGACACGGGGACTCTCGGGGAACACGGGGGCTCTCGGGGAACACGGGGGCTCTCGGGCAACACGGGGACTCTCGGGCAACACGGGGACTCTCGGGGGTTCTCGGGGATCACGGGGACTCTCGGGGAACACGGGGACTCTCGGGGGACACGGGGGCTTTCGGGGACACGGGGACTCTCGGGGGACACGGGAACTCTTGGGGGTTCTCAGGGATCACGGGGGCTCTCGGGGAACACGAGGACTCTCGGGGGACACGTGGACTATCGGGGAACATGGGGGCTCTCGGGGGGACACGGGGACTCTCGGGGGTTCTCGGGGGACACGGGGGCTCTCAGGGGACACTGGGGCTCTCGGGGGACACGGGGGCTCTCGGGGGACACGGGAGCTCTCGGGGAACACGGGGGGATCACGGGGGCTCTCTGGACGTGTCTTGTAGTTACTTGTTATATTTTTGAACAGGAAAGGGAGTGGCTGCTAACCAGTAGTGAAAGTGACGGTTCCCCAAGGTCACGTACCCTGGCGTCCATCATCTCGCCGTTTTGCTGCTTAGGAGGGCATTACTTTTTGCCATTACTCTGGCGGCAGAAGGGTTAAGATTAACACCAGCACTGCTGCCTTTGTTCCTGATTCAGACGAGGGTTGTGCAGAGGGAGAGCGGGTTGTGAGCGCGGGGGGCACAGACTATCCTATTTATTTGCTATAAGAACTTTCACCTTGTGTGTATCGTCGGCTTGTTCTGTAATATCTGGTACGAGTGGGGGGGGGGGGGGGATGGGATTCGAAGAAAGAGGACAGCTTTGGTGCTCTGCTGAAATGAGGAGAGGTGGAGGCATCGCTGACATGAAAGAGGAGAGGGGGTGGGACCGCTTCCAGGAGCAATGAGGGGGAAGCATGGGGGTGGAGGGGGCACCGCTGGGAGAGGGGGTGGATGCACCGCTGGGAGAGGGGTGGGGAAGGCACCGCTAGGAGAGGGGGTGCAGGCATCACTGGGAGGGGGGGGTTGGATGCACCACTGAGGGAGGGGTGAGAGAGGCACCGCTGGTAGAGGGGGTGGTGGAGGCACCGCTGGGAGAGGGGTGGGAGAGGCACCGCTGGGAGAGGGGGGTGGATTCGGCACAGCTGGGAGAGGTGGGGAGGCACCGTTGGGAGAGGGGGGAGGAGTCTACAGCTGGGAGAGGGGGGGTGGAGTCTGTACAGCTGGGAGAGGGGGGTGGAGGCGGTACTGCTGGGAAAGGGGTGGGGGAGACACTGCTGGGAAAGGGGTGGGGGAGACACTGCTGGGAAAGGGGTGGGGGAGGCACCGCTGGGAGAGGGGGTGGCACCGCTGGGAAAGGGGTGGGGGAGGCACCGCTGGGAGGGGTTGGGGAGGCACCGCTGGGAGAGGGGGTGGAGGCACTGCTGGGAGGGAGGGTGGAGCCAGCACCGCTGGGAGAGTGGGGGTGGAGTCGATACAGCTGGGTGAGGGGGGGTGAGGCACCGCTGGGAAAGGGGTGTGGGAGGCACCGCTGGGAGAGGGGGGTGGCACCGCTGGGAAAGGGGTGGGGGAGGCACCGCTGGGAGAGGGGGTGGAGGCACCGCTGGGAGAGAGGGTGGAGCCAGCACCGCTGGGAGAGTGAGGCTGGAGTCGATACAGCTGGGAGAAGGGGGGGTGAGGCACCGCTGGGAAAGGGGTGTGGGAGGCACCGCTGGGAGAGGGGGGTGGCACCGCTGGGAAAGGGGTGGGGGAGGCACCGCTGGGAGAGGGGGTGGAGGCACCGCTAGGAGAGGGGGCGGGGGAGGCACCTCTGGGAGAGGGGGTGGGGGAGGCACTGCTGGGAGAGGGGGTGGGGGAGGCACCGCTGGGAGAGGGGATGGGGGAGGCACCACTGGGAGAGGGGGTGGAGGCACTGCTGGGATTAGGGTGGAAGCACCGCTGGGAGAGGGTGGGGGAGGCACCGCTGGGAGAGGAGGTGGAGGCACCGCTGGGAGAGGGGGTGGAGGCACCGCTGGGAGGATATTAGGAATATATACAGATGACTGGAGAATTGTGAACTGTCTGTACCCTGCATAGAAAAAGGTTAGCTACCTTATATATAAACTGTCTGCTAAAGAGAAACTGTTTTGTTTGGTTTGCTGAAGAAAAAGCCATTTTCGTTTGTTGCTGAAGAAAAAGCCATTTTCGTTTGTTGCTGATGAAAAGCTATTTTTGTTTTGTGTGCTGTATATCTTTTAAGGCTAAATAAATAAGCCTCGTCAAGAAACCCACGTGTGTAGTTGCATGTACCCTGCAACATGGAGACACAATTATAATGGGGTGGGAGAGGCAGGAATACCTTGGTGAGTAGTACTGTGACGTCACTGTGTGTGAGGGCAGCCAAGGTCAGTGAGCCAAGTTATGTACTTCTTCGTGGGATTAATAACCCTTTAATCTCCATGATCCCATCAGCAAAGGCTGCGCCACGCTGTCACAGCGTCTCCGCTCCCACTTCCTGTCCGTCCTTCAAAACAAAGTGCGATGTGAACGGACTAAATGACCCAGAATGCACTGCAGTGGAAGCTGAACGCCAGCACTGCCTCCGGACAGACGAGCGGCGCTGCCTCGCGGCTCGGAGAGGAGCCAATCCCCAGGCAGCTATTTTCCAAATAATTTCACTAAGCAGCCGGCCGCGTCTCTCCCCGGTATTGTAATCCCGCCGGCCCCGGGGGACATGTGCAGGGTAAGCCGATAACGGGCACCGCGATGAGCCGAGGCCGCAGCGCGACCGCGAGGAGCCCAGACGCGTGCCGTGTTCGGAGGAGGCCGGCGAGGTTAACCCCTCCTCTGCTGGAGGAACGTTAGAGAGCCAGAGATGATGTGTTACACCAATTTACACTGAGAAACGTGGAGAATAAACACGCCCCGCTCCCGGAGGTTTCCATTTCGGAGAGACGGGGACGTCCCGGCGCTTTGTGGCATTAGGACCTCAGTAATTACAAAGCCTCTTGAGCTGCGGATTTTCCACTAATCCTCTGCGCTAATAAAACGTCTGATTACTGTAGGGCTTCGGCTGGCCTGTGTAACCCTTTCACTGCCAAAGTGCCCCGCAGTGCGTTACCCAGATCGGTGTTGTCGGCCCCTGTGACAGTGAAGGGGTTAATCTCAGAATCACGTGCTTGTCCTCTCTCTGTGCCGCCTCACAAACGGGATTGAAGAATTAAGAGCGTAACTCTGCACTTATTATAATCCCGCCGGAGAAGAGAAAGGAGTCTCCATGCATGCAGTGTGTGATACACCTTACAGCCCCCCTATATCTCCATGCAGTGTGTGATACACCTTACAGCACCCCTATATCTCCATGCAGTGTGTGATACACCTTACAGCACCCCTATATCTCCATGCAGTGTGTGATACACCTTACAGCACCCCTATATCTCCATGCAGTGTGTGATACACCTTACAGCACCCCTATATCTCCATACAGTGTGTGATACACCTTACAGCACCCCTATATCTCCATGCAGTGTGTGATACACCTTACAGCGCCCCTATATCTCCATGCAGTGTGTGATACACCTTACAGCCCCCCTATATCTCCATGCAGTGTGTGATACACCTTACAGCCCCCCTATATCTCCATGCAGTGTGTGATACACCTTACAGCGCCCCTATATCTCCATGCAGTGTGTGATACACCTTACAGCGCCCCTATATCTCCATGCAGTGTGTGATACACCTTACAGCACCCCTATATCTCCATGCAGTGTGTGATACACCTTACAGCCCCCCTATATCTCCATGCAGTGTGTGATACACCTTACAGCGCCCCTATATCTCCATGCAGTGTGTGATGCACCTTACAGCGCCCCTATATCTCCATGCAGTGTGTGATACACCTTACAGCGCCCCTATATCTCCATGCAGTGTGTGATACACCTTACAGCGCCCCTATATCTCCATGCAGTGTGTGATACACCTTACAGCACCCCTATATCTCCATGCAGTGCGTGATACACCTTACAGCACCCCTATATCTCCATGCATGCAGTGTGTGATACACCTTACAGCACCCCTATATCTCCATGCAGTGCGTGATACACCTTACAGCACCCCTATATCTCCATGCATGCAGTGTGTGATACACCTTACAGCACCCCTATATCTCCATGCAGTGTGTGATACACCTTACAGCGCCCCTATATCTCCATGCAGTGTGTGATACTCCTTGCAGCACCCCTATATCTCCATGCAGTGCATGTTAAACCTTAAAGCGCCCCTATATCTCCATGCAGTGTGTGATGCATTTTACAGCACCCCTATATCTCTATACAGTGCATGTTAAACCTTAAAGCGCCCCTATGTCTCCAGGCAGTGTGAGATAAACCTTACAGCACCCCTATATCTCCATACAATGTGTGATACACCATACAGCTCACCTATATCTCCATATGCATTATAATCCCTGCAGCATCCACATGATTCCATGCATCTTATATGCAGTGCATGGCAAGTATGATAGCATACTGATATAATCCTCAATACCATGCACTGCATGTGTCCTTCATTGCATGCACTACACCACAAGCACTGCGTGCGTCCTTCACTGCATCACAAGCACTGCGTGTGTCCTTCATGGCATGCACTGCATCACAAGCACTGCGTGTGTCCTTCATG
The DNA here is from genome assembly GCF_040206685.1 of Ascaphus truei. Classification (NCBI taxonomy): domain Eukaryota; kingdom Metazoa; phylum Chordata; class Amphibia; order Anura; family Ascaphidae; genus Ascaphus; species Ascaphus truei. Next base: position 48,039,883 of record NC_134491.1, on the reverse strand, counting down.
GCATGCACTGCATCACAAGCACTGCGTGTGTCCTTCACGGCATGCACTGCATCACAAGCACTGCGTGTGTCCTTCACTGCATCACGAGCACTGCGTGTGTCCTTCACTGCATCACAAGCACTGCGTGTGTCCTTCACTGCATCATAAGCACTGCATGTGTCCTTCACTGCATCATAAGCACTGCGTGTGTCCTTCACTGCATCACAAGCACTGCGTGTGTCCTTCACTGCATCATAAGCACTGCATGTGTCCTTCACTGCATCATAAGCACTGCATGTGTCCTTCACTGCATCATAAGCACTGCATGTGTCCTTCACTGCATGCATTGGCTCCATTTCAGGCACTGCACACAGTTACTGTGTAGTGTCCATGCAGCTGATTATAGCCCCAGCACCCACCCTCTGGGCTTGGGTTGTGTGTTAGGGCCTAACACACAACCCAAGCCCAGAGGGTGGGTGCTGGGGCTATAATCAGCTGCATGGACACTACACAGTAACTGTGTGCAGTGCCTGAAATGGAGCCAATGCATGCAGTGAAGGACACATGCAGTGCTTATGATGCAGTGAAGGACACATGCAGTGCTTATGATGCAGTGAAGGACACACGCAGTGCTTGTGATGCAGTGAAGGACACACGCAGTGCTTATGATGCAGTGAAGGACACATGCAGTGCTTATGATGCAGTGAAGGACACACGCCGTGCTTGTGATGCAGTGAAGGACACACGCAGTGCTTGTGATGCAGTGAAGGACACATGCAGTGCTTATGATGCAGTGAAGGACACACGCAGTAACAGTTAGGCGATGACAAGAAATACACAAACAAATGCTGGCAGCGCAGGTGTAAAACTCATAATATCGGCGGGGGTCTCACGGAACATTCTGGGAGCACGGATATCAGTCCCCATATCTCACAGAGCGGGGGGGGGGGCATCACGAGCACTGCGTGTGTCCTTCACTGCATCACAAGCACTGCGTGTGTCCTTCACTGCATCATAAGCACTGCATGTGTCCTTCACTGCATCATAAGCACTGCGTGTGTCCTTCACTGCATCACAAGCACTGCGTGTGTCCTTCACTGCATCACAAGCACTGCGTGTGTCCTTCACTGCATCACAAGCACTGCGTGTGTCCTTCACTGCATCATAAGCACTGCGTGTGTCCTTCACTGCATCATAAGCACTGCGTGTGTCCTTCACTGCATCACAAGCACTGCGTGTGTCCTTCACTGCATCATAAGCACTGCGTGTGTCCTTCACTGCATCACAAGCACTGCGTGTGTCCTTCACGGCATGCACTGCATCACAAGCACTGCGTGTGTCCTTCACGGCATGCACTGCACCACAAGCACTGCGTGTGTCCTTCACTGCATCACAAGCACTGCGTGTGTCCTTCACTGCATCACAAGCACTGCGTGTGTCCTTCACTGCATCACAAGCACTGCGTGTGTCCTTCACTGCATCATAAGCACTGCGTGTGTCCTTCACTGCATCACAAGCACTGCGTGTGTCCTTCACTGCATCACAAGCACTGCGTGTGTCCTTCACTGCATCATAAGCACTGCATGTGTCCTTCACTGCATCATAAGCACTGCGTGTGTCCTTCACTGCATCACAAGCACTGCGTGTGTCCTTCACTGCATCATAAGCACTGCATGTGTCCTTCACTGCATCATAAGCACTGCATGTGTCCTTCACTGCATCATAAGCACTGCATGTGTCCTTCACTGCATGCATTGGCTCCATTTCAGGCACTGCACACAGTTACTGTGTAGTGTCCATGCAGCTGATTATAGCCCCAGCACCCACCCTCTGGGCTTGGGTTGTGTGTTAGGGCCTAACACACAACCCAAGCCCAGAGGGTGGGTGCTGGGGCTATAATCAGCTGCATGGACACTACACAGTAACTGTGTGCAGTGCCTGAAATGGAGCCAATGCATGCAGTGAAGGACACATGCAGTGCTTATGATGCAGTGAAGGACACATGCAGTGCTTATGATGCAGTGAAGGACACACGCAGTGCTTGTGATGCAGTGAAGGACACACGCAGTGCTTATGATGCAGTGAAGGACACATGCAGTGCTTATGATGCAGTGAAGGACACACGCAGTGCTTGTGATGCAGTGAAGGACACACGCAGTGCTTGTGATGCAGTGAAGGACACATGCAGTGCTTATGATGCAGTGAAGGACACACGCAGTAACAGTTAGGCGATGACAAGAAATACACAAACAAATGCTGGCAGCGCAGGTGTAAAACTCATAATATCGGCGGGGGTCTCACGGAACATTCTGGGAGCACGGATATCAGTCCCCATATCTCACAGAGCGGGGGGGGGGGGGGCATCACGAGCACTGCGTGTGTCCTTCACTGCATCACAAGCACTGCGTGTGTCCTTCACTGCATCATAAGCACTGCATGTGTCCTTCACTGCATCATAAGCACTGCGTGTGTCCTTCACTGCATCACAAGCACTGCGTGTGTCCTTCACTGCATCACAAGCACTGCGTGTGTCCTTCACTGCATCACAAGCACTGCGTGTGTCCTTCACTGCATCATAAGCACTGCGTGTGTCCTTCACTGCATCATAAGCACTGCGTGTGTCCTTCACTGCATCACAAGCACTGCGTGTGTCCTTCACTGCATCATAAGCACTGCGTGTGTCCTTCACTGCATCACAAGCACTGCGTGTGTCCTTCACGGCATGCACTGCATCACAAGCACTGCGTGTGTCCTTCACGGCATGCACTGCACCACAAGCACTGCGTGTGTCCTTCACTGCATCACAAGCACTGCGTGTGTCCTTCACTGCATCACAAGCACTGCGTGTGTCCTTCACTGCATCACAAGCACTGCGTGTGTCCTTCACTGCATCACAAGCACTGCGTGTGTCCTTCACTGCATCATAAGCACTGCATGTGTCCTTCACTGCATCACAAGCACTGCGTGTGTCCTTCACTGCATCACAAGCACTGCGTGTGTCCTTCACTGCATCATAAGCACTGCATGTGTCCTTCACTGCATCATAAGCACTGCGTGTGTCCTTCACTGCATCACAAGCACTGCGTGTGTCCTTCACTGCATCATAAGCACTGCATGTGTCCTTCACTGCATCATAAGCACTGCATGTGTCCTTCACTGCATCATAAGCACTGCATGTGTCCTTCACTGCATGCATTGGCTCCATTTCAGGCACTGCACACAGTTACTGTGTAGTGTCCATGCAGCTGATTATAGCCCCAGCACCCACCCTCTGGGCTTGGGTTGTGTGTTAGGGCCTAACACACAACCCAAGCCCAGAGGGTGGGTGCTGGGGCTATAATCAGCTGCATGGACACTACACAGTAACTGTGTGCAGTGCCTGAAATGGAGCCAATGCATGCAGTGAAGGACACATGCAGTGCTTATGATGCAGTGAAGGACACATGCAGTGCTTATGATGCAGTGAAGGACACACGCAGTGCTTGTGATGCAGTGAAGGACACACGCAGTGCTTATGATGCAGTGAAGGACACATGCAGTGCTTATGATGCAGTGAAGGACACACGCAGTGCTTGTGATGCAGTGAAGGACACACGCAGTGCTTGTGATGCCGTGAAGGACACATGCAGTGCTTATGATGCAGTGAAGGACACACGCAGTAACAGTTAGGCGATGACAAGAAATACACAAACAAATGCTGGCAGCGCAGGTGTAAAACTCATAATATCGGCGGGGGTCTCACGGAACATTCTGGGAGCACGGATATCAGTCCCCATATCTCACAGAGCGGGGGTTCCACGGAACATTCTGGGAGCACGGATACCAGCCCCCATATCTCACAGAGCAGGGGGTCTCACGGAACATTCTGGGAGCACGGATATCAGTCCCCATATCTCACAGAGCGGGGGTTCCACGGAACATTCTGGGAGCACGGATACCAGCCCCCATATCTCACAGAGCGGGGGTTCCACGGAACATTCTGGGAGCACGGATACCAGCCCACATATCTCACAGAGCGGGGGTTCCACGGAACATTCTGGGAGCATGGATAAAAGCCCCCATATCTCACAGAGCGGGGGTCCCACGGAACATTCTGGGAGCACGGATACCAGCCCCCATATATCACAGAGCGGGGGTCCCACGGAACATTCTGGGAGCACGGATATCAGCCCCCATATCACACAGAGCGGGGGTCCCACGGAACATTCTGGGAGAACGGATATCAGCCCACATATCTCACAGAGCGGGAGTCCCACGGAACATTCTGGGAGCACGGATACCAGCCCCCATATCTCACAGAGCGGGGGTCCCACGGAACATTCTGGGAGCACGGATATCAGCCCCCATATCTCACAGAGCGGGAGTCCCACGGAACATTCTGGGAGTTCTCTGAGATTGTGATGTTGTGTAAATGTTATGCTGACATTTAAGCGTGCTGTGGGATGTGCATATTAGGCAAGCGGGATCTCCCGCCCGCTCGCTTCACTTTGTGTAAGCTGAGCTCCCTACAAGGCGGGTGTCCCAGGGCAACTGGTAACATTTACTGTACTAGCAAGTATATCTTCTTCTGCAAACATACGTACTGCTGCAAGCTCTGGCGGCTGTGCGTGCGTGTGTGTGCGTCTGTAAGTATGTGTATGTGTGTGTGTCTGTAAGTAAGTGCGTGTGTGTGTGTATATGTATGTGCGTCTGTAAGTATGTGTGTGTATGTGCGTCTGTAAGTATGTGTATGTGTGTGTGCCTGTAAGTATGTGCGTGTGTGTGTGTCTGTAAGTATGTGTGTGTGTGCGTCTGTAAGTATGTGTGTGTATCTGAGTCTGTAAGTGTGTGTGTGTGTGTAAGTGTGTGTGCGTGTGCATCTGTGCGTCTGTAAGTATGTGTGTGTGTATATGTATGTGCGTCTGTAAGTATGTGTGTGTATGTGCGTCTGTAAGTATGTGTATGTGTGTGTGCATGTAAGTATGTGCGTGCGTATGTGTGTGTGCGTCTGCGTATGTGTGTGTATCTGAGTCTGTAAGTGTGTGTGTGTAAGTGTGTGTGTAAGTGTGTGTGTGTGCATCTGTAATTACCCAAATCTCTTCACTTATGTAATAATTATTTCCCTTTATCCATCCCTATTACTCATTACTCTCTCTCTTCCCTCTCTCGCCTTTCTCTCCATCTTCTTTCTCTCTCTCTTCTTTCTCTATCTCTTCTTCTCTCTCTCTCTCTCTCTCTCTCTCTCTCTCTCTCTCTCTCTCGCTCTCGCTCTCTCTCTCTCTCTCCTCTCTCTCTCTCTCTCTCTCTCTCTCTCTCTCTCTCTCTCTCTCTCTCTCTCTCTCTCTTCTTTCTCTATCTCTTCTTCTCTCTCTCTCTCTCTCTCTCTCTCTCTCTCTCTCTCTCTCTCTCTCGCTCTCTCTCTCTCTCTCTCTCTCCTCTCTCTCTCTCTCTCTCTCTCTCTCTCTCTCTCTCTCTCTCTCTCTCTCTCTCTCCCTCTCTCTCTCCTCCCTCTCTCTCTCCTCTCTCTCTCTCTCCTCCCTCTCTCTCTCCTCCCTCTCTCTCTCCTCCCTCTCTCTCCCTCTTTCTGTATCTCTGGTGTAAACTGACATTGTATTCCAGTCATATTAAAGCCATTTCACGCTCTGCTGCCCTCTCTAATACACAGAAGGAGAGCACCTCTTAATATGTCTGCTTCCAGTCCCCCAGCTGCCAGCACGCCATGCCCGACACCGCCCCGAGAGACAGCGCCACTCCCCGGCGTCTCCTTCACCTGCCACTGCAGTGCATTCTGGCTCTTGTAGTCCAATTTCCTTCCATTTGCTCCTTGCTACAGGCTGGGCTGGATTAACTCTCTGTGGTCTGTGTACGGAGAAAGTTGTCTGCGCTGGCGCATTCGCGTTTATTAACAAATGAGCTTTTTTTCTGTCAGATGTATTAAGCGTATTTGTACTGTTGCAGAACTTGGCTTGTTCTGCGCTAGTTTTCTGCGTTACAAATACTTCCGCCGCCTTTTCAATGACGGAGAAAACCCTGCATAAAAGCAACACAACCTACACATTCCTTAATACAGGGGCCTGCGACCATTATTCAAATGTAACTCCGCCCACTCACGCCACCCGTTCCTCATCTCGCCGCTTGTAGACGCTGCCTGGCGTAGGTTTTATTCAGCGCCAGCTGCAGAGAAGGCCGCCCTTTACATGCCATACATAGAGCCCTGCCCTGGCCTTCAGTGTCAGTCTCCATTATACCAATCCCACTCAAACAAACATCTACTTCTAGATCGTTAATGGCGTAACGAGGGAGGGAGGAGCGGGTATGATGCCTTTTATTCGACCAACAAGTAGTTGACATGTTTACAAGCTTTCCAACCTCTCAGGGTCCTACATCGGGCCCTAACCCCACCCTGAGAGAATGGAAAGCTTGTAACATGGCCCAGTACCATGCATCATATCCCCTTCTCCCTCCTTTGTTACTGCAGGGACGCTCCAACACGGCGACCCGTGCCTCTTTGCTTAGAGCATTGACATATCTCACGGGGCATTACTGTCACCAACCCCAGGTCACGGGATCATAATGATCCAATCCTGGCCTTAAATTCCCATTCCCTGGTCGGCTCCAGGAAGGTCGGATGAGAGACCGGTCTGTAGCACACGCTGACCTGGAGTTCCAGAAACCGTTTGCAGACTGATGCAGACAGGAGGATTCTACGTGTAATATTCGCATGGTAGGAAGCCGTCAGCAGACGCTGATCGCGCAGCCATGTCGTTCCCTATTCCGTGATGGCTGCGTACGCATCTCGTTCCCTATTCTGTGACGGCTGCGTACTCATCTCGTTCCCTATTCCGTGACGGCTGCGTACTCATCTCGTTCCCTATTCCGTGACGGCTGCGTACGCATCTCGTTCCCTATTCCGTGACGGCTGCGTACGCATCTCGTTCCCTATTCCGTGACGGCTGCGTACGCATCTCGTTCCCTATTCCGTGACGGCTGCGTACGCATCTCGTTCCCTATTCCGTGACGGCTGCGTACTCATCTCGTTCCCTATTCCGTGACGGCTGCGTACTCATCTCGTTCCCTATTCCGTGACGGCTGCGTACGCATCTCGTTCCCTATTCCGTGGCGGCTGCGTACGCATCTCGTTCCCTATTCCGTGACGGCTGCGTACGCATCTCGTTCCCTATTCCGTGACGGCTGCGTACGCATCTCGTTCCCTATTCCGTGACGGCTGCGTACGCATCTCATTCCCTATTCCGTGACGGCTGCGTACTCATCTCGTTCCCTATTCCGTGACGGCTGCGTACGCATCTCGTTCCCTATTCCGTGACGGCTGCGTACGCATCTCGTTCCCTATTCCGTGACGGCTGCGTACGCATCTCGTTCCCTATTCCGTGAAGGCTGCGTACGCATCTCGTTCCCTATTCCGTGACGGCTGCGTACGCATCTCGTTCCCTATTCCGTGACGGCTGCGTACTCATCTCGTTCCCTATTCCGTGACGGCTGCGTACGCATCTCGTTCCCTATTCCGTGACGGCTGCGTACTCATCTCGTTCCCTATTCCGTGACGGCTGCGTACGCATCTCGTTCCCTATTCCGTGACGGCTGCGTACTCATCTCGTTCCCTATTCCGTGACGGCTGCGTACGCATCTCGTTCCCTATTCCGTGACGGCTGCGTACGCATCTCGTTCCCTATTCCGTGACGGCTGCGTACTCATCTCGTTCCCTATTCCGTGACGGCTGCGTACGCATCTCGTTCCCTATTCCGTGACGGCTGCGTATTCATCTCGTTCCCTATTCCGTGACGGCTGCGTACGCGTCTCGTTCCCTATTCCGTGACGGCTGCGTACGCATCTCGTTCCCTATTCCGTGACGGCTGCGTTCTCATCTCGTTCCCTATTCCGTGACGGCTGCGTACTCATCTCGTTTCCTATTCCGTGACGGCTGCGTACGCGTCTCGTTCCCTATTCCGTGACTGCTGCGTACGCATCTCGTTCCCTATTCCGTGACGGCTGCGTACGCATCTCGTTCCCTATTCCGTGACGGCTGCGTACGCATCTCGTTCCCTATTCCGTGACGGCTGCGTACTCATCTCGTTCCCTATTCCGTGACGGCTGCGTACTCATCTCGTTCCCTATTCCGTGACGGCTGCGTACGCATCTCGTTCCCTATTCCGTGATGGCTGTGGACGCATCTCGTTCCCTATTCCGTGACGGCTGCGTACTCATCTCGTTCCCTATTCCGTGACGGCTGCGTACGCATCTCGTTCCCTATTCCGTGACGGCTGCGTACTCATCTCGTTCCCTATTCCGTGACGGCTGCGTACGCATCTCGTTCCCTATTCCGTGACGGCTGCGTACGCATCTCGTTCCCTATTCCGTGACGGCTGCGTACTCATCTCGTTCCCTATTCCGTGACGGCTGCGTACTCATCTCGTTCCCTATTCCGTGACGGCTGCGTACTCATCTCGTTCCCTATTCCGTGACGGCTGCGTACTCATCTCGTTCCCTATTCCGTGACGGCTGCGTACTCATCTCGTTCCCTATTCCGTGACGGCTGCGTACGCATCTCGTTCCCTATTCCGTGACGGCTGCGTACGCATCTCGTTCCCTATTCCGTGACGGCTGCGTACGCATCTCGTTCCCTATTCCGTGACGGCTGCGTACTGATCTCGTTCCCTATTCCGTGACGGCTGCGTACGCATCTCGTTCCCTATTCCGTGACGGCTGCGTACGCATCTCGTTCCCTATTCCGTGACGGCTGCGTACGCATCTCGTTCCCTATTCCGTGACGGCTGCGTACTCATCTCGTTCCCTATTCCGTGACGGCTGCGTACTCATCTCGTTCCCTATTCCGTGACGGCTGCGTACGCATCTCGTTCCCTATTCCGTGACGGCTGCGTACTCATCTCGTTCCCTATTCCGTGACGGCTGCGTACTCATCTCGTTCCCTATTCCGTGACGGCTGCGTACGCATCTCGTTCCCTATTCCGTGACGGCTGCGTACGCGTCTCGTTCCCTATTCCGTGACGGCTGCGTACGCGTCTCGTTCCCTATTCCGTGACGGCTGCGTACTGATCTCGTTCCCTATTCCGTGACGGCTGCGTACGCATCTCGTTCCCTATTCCGTGACGGCTGCGTACGCATCTCGTTCCCTATTCCGTGACGGCTGCGTACGCATCTCGTTCCCTATTCCGTGACGGCTGCGTACTCATCTCGTTCCCTATTCCGTGACGGCTGCGTACACATCTCGTTCCCTATTCCGTGACGGCTGCGTACTCATCTCGTTCCCTATTCCGTGACGGCTGCGTACTCATCTCGTTCCCTATTCCGTGACGGCTGCGTACTCATCTCGTTCCCTATTCCGTGACGGCTGCGTACGCATCTCGTTCCCTATTCCGTGACGGCTGCGTACTCATCTCGTTCCCTATTCCGTGACGGCTGCGTACTCATCTCGTTCCCTATTCCGTGACGGCTGCGTACGCATCTCGTTCCCTATTCCGTGACGGCTGCGTACGCATCTCGTTCCCTATTCCGTGACGGCTGCGTACTCATCTCGTTCCCTATTCCGTGACGGCTGCGTACTCATCTCGTTCCCTATTCCGTGACGGCTGCGTACGCGTCTCGTTCCCTATTCCGTGACGGCTGCGTACGCATCTCGTTCCCTATTCCGTGACGGCTGCGTACTCATCTCGTTCCCTATTCCGTGACGGCTGCGTACGCGTCTCGTTCCCTATTCCGTGACGGCTGCGTACGCATCTCGTTCCCTATTCCGTGACGGCTGCGTACTCATCTCGTTCCCTATTCCGTGACGGCTGCGTACTCATCTCGTTCCCTATTCCGTGACGGCTGCGTACTCATCTCGTTCCCTATTCCGTGACGGCTGCGTACTCATCTCGTTCCCTATTCCGTGACGGCTGCGTACTCATCTCGTTCCCTATTCCGTGACGGCTGCGTACGCATCTCGTTCCCTATTCCGTGACGGCTGCGTACGCATCTCGTTCCCTATTCCGTGACGGCTGCGTACGCATCTCGTTCCCTATTCCGTGACGGCTGCGTACGCATCTCGTTCCCTATTCCGTGACGGCTGCGTACGCATCTCGTTCCCTATTCCGTGACGGCTGCGTACTCATCTCGTTCCCTATTCCGTGACGGCTGCGTACTCATCTCGTTCCCTATTCCGTGACGGCTGCGTACGCATCTCGTTCCCTATTCCGTGACGGCTGCGTACTCATCTCGTTCCCTATTCCGTGACGGCTGCGTACTCATCTCGTTCCCTATTCCGTGACGGCTGCGTACGCATCTCGTTCCCTATTCCGTGACGGCTGCGTACTCATCTCGTTCCCTATTCCGTGACGGCTGCGTACTCATCTCGTTCCCTATTCCGTGACGGCTGCGTACGCATCTCGTTCCCTATTCCGTGACGGCTGCGTACTCATCTCGTTCCCTATTCCGTGACGGCTGCGTACTCATCTCGTTCCCTATTCCGTGACGGCTGCGTACGCATCTCGTTCCCTATTCCGTGACGGCTGCGTACGCATCTCGTTCCCTATTCCGTGACGGCTGCGTACTCATCTCGTTCCCTATTCCGTGACGGCTGCGTACTCATCTCGTTCCCTATTCCGTGACGGCTGCGTACGCGTCTCGTTCCCTATTCCGTGACGGCTGCGTACGCATCTCGTTCCCTATTCCGTGACGGCTGCGTACTCATCTCGTTCCCTATTCCGTGACGGCTGCGTACGCGTCTCGTTCCCTATTCCGTGACGGCTGCGTACGCATCTCGTTCCCTATTCCGTGACGGCTGCGTACTCATCTCGTTCCCTATTCCGTGACGGCTGCGTACGCGTCTCGTTCCCTATTCCGTGACGGCTGCGTACGCATCTCGTTCCCTATTCCGTGACGGCTGCGTACTCATCTTGTTCCCTATTCCGTGACGGCTGCGTACTCATCTCGTTCCCTATTCCGTGACGGCTGCGTACGCATCTCGTTCCCTATTCCGTGACGGCTGCGTACGCATCTCGTTCCCTATTCCGTGACGGCTGCGTACTCATCTCGTTCCCTATTCCGTGACGGCTGCGTACTCATCTCGTTCCCTATTCCGTGACGGCTGCGTACTCATCTCGTTCCCTATTCCGTGACGGCTGCGTACGCGTCTCGTTCCCTATTCCGTGACGGCTGCGGACGCATCTCGTTCCCTATTCCGTGACGGCTGCGTACGCATCTCGTTCCCTATTCCGTGACGGCTGCGTACTCATCTCGTTCCCTATTCCGTGACGGCTGCGGACTCATCTCATTCCCTATTCCGTGACGGCTGCGTACTCATCTCGTTCCCTATTCCGTGACGGCTGCGTACTCATCTCGTTCCCTATTCCGTGACGGCTGCGTACGCATCTCGTTCCCTATTCCGTGACGGCTGCGTACGCATCTCGTTCCCTATTCCGTGACGGCTGCGTACGCATCTCGTTCCCTATTCCGTGACGGCTGCGTACTCATCTCGTTCCCTATTCCGTGACGGCTGCGTACTCATCTCGTTCCCTATTCCGTGACGGCTGCGTACTCATCTCGTTCCCTATTCCGTGACGGCTGCGTACTCATCTCGTTCCCTATTCCGTGACGGCTGCGTACGCATCTCGTTCCCTATTCCGTGACGGCTGCGTACTCATCTCGTTCCCTATTCCGTGACGGCTGCGTACTCATCTCGTTCCCTATTCCGTGACGGCTGCGTACGCATCTCGTTCCCTATTCCGTGACGGCTGCGTACGCATCTCGTTCCCTATTCCGTGACGGCTGCGTACGCATCTCGTTCCCTATTCCGTGACGGCTGCGTACTCATCTCGTTCCCTATTCCGTGACGGCTGCGTACGCGTCTAGTTCCCTATTCCGTGACGGCTGCGTACGCATCTCGTTCCCTATTCCGGGACGGCTGCGGACGCGTCTCGTTCCCTATTCCGTGACGGCTGCGTACTCATCTCGTTCCCTATTCCGTGACGGCTGCGTACTCATCTCGTTCCCTATTCCGTGACGGCTGCGGACGCGTTCAAGCTGCCGAGTCTCACGGCTGGAGCTGCCGTTTAGCAATGTGGAGGAGTTAAACTCTGTCTCTATTCTGTAGCGCAGGGGCGGCCACTTCCAATGTTCAAAGGCCACCAACAGGACAGGCTTTAAAGATATCCCTGCTTCAGCACAGTTAGCCCAATCAGTAGGTCAGAGAAATGTAGGAGTTTGTGAGGTTTTATGTGAGTGCTGAGCACCTTATTGTAATAATTGACTCCCCTCACATTCTGCATGACACCCCAAATTCCCGTTCTCTCCTTCAAAATGACAGTCCCAGTTATTGAGGATTATATCACAAGGCTCCGGTATATCAGGGAAATACAGCTTAAAGCATCCAGGAGACACAGCATAAAAACAAACAAAGAGATCACCTGTCTGACACCTGTCTGCGAAACCACCAGGTGTAGAACAAAAGGGCTGTGTCTCTGTTTTGTTGAATGTATAATCTTTATTTGTATAGCGCCATCCACAGCGGTAACGCATGATACACGCAGCGTGTCACAGCAGTAACATGTGATACATGCAGCGTGTCACTGCAGTAACGTGATCTACACAGCGCACCACAGCAGTACACACGAGACACATAGCAGTAACACGTGATACACACAGCGCACCACAGCAGTACACACGAGACACACGAGACACACAGCAGTAACACGTGATACACACAGCGCACCACAGCAGTACACGAGACACATAGCAGTAACACGTGATACACACAGTGCACCACAGCAGTACACAAGAGACACATAGCAGTAACACGTGATACACACAGTGCACCACAGCAGTACACACGAGACACACAGCAGTAACACGTGATACACACAGCGCACCACAGCAGTACACACGAGACACACAGCAGTAACACGTGATACTCACAGCGCAGCACAGCAGTACACACGAGACACACAGCAGTAACACGTGATACTCACAGCGCACCACAGCAGTACACGAGACACATAGCAGTAACACGTGATACTCACAGCGCACCACAGCAGTACACACGAGACACACAGCAGTAACACGTGATACTCACAGCGCACCACAGCAGTACACACGAGACACACAGCAGTAACACGCGATACACACAACGCACCACAGCAGTACACACGAGACACACAGCAGTAACACGTGATACACACAGCGCACCACAGCAGTACACACGAGACACACAGCAGTAACACGTGATACAGCGCACCACAGCAGTACACACGAGACACACAGCAGTAACACGCGATACACACAACGCACCACAGCAGGACACACGAGACACATAGCAGTAACACGTGATACACACAGCGCACCACAGCAGTACACACGAGACACACAGCAGTAACACGTGATACTCACAGCGCACCACAGCAGTACACACGAGACACACAGCAGTAACACGTGATACTCACAGCACACCACAGCAGTACACACGAGACACACAGCAGTAACACGCGATACACACAACGCACCACAGCAGTACACACGAGACACACAGCAGTAACACGTGATACACACATCGCACCACAGCAGTACACACGAGACACACAGCAGTAACACGTGATACTCACAGCGCACCACAGCAGTACACACGAGACACACAGCAGTAACACGTGATACACACAGCGCACCACAGCAGTACACACGAGACACAAAGCAGTAACACGTGATACTCACAGCGCACCACAGCAGTACACACGAGACACACAGCAGTAACACGTGATACTCACAGCGCACCACAGCAGTACACACGAGACACACAGCAGTAACACGTGATACACACAACGCACCACAGCAGTACACACGAGAAACACAGCAGTAACACGTGATACTCACAGCGCACCACAGCAGTACACACGAGAAACACAGCAGTAACACGTGATACTCACAGCGCACCACAGCAGTACAGGAAAAGGATTCTTTGCCCCGAAGAGCTTACAATCTAAGTGGTAAGTCGGGAGAACGTACAGAGACAGCAAGAGGGATAATTCAGGTGCTGTTCTATGTTCCGAACCTTAAAGCAGCAATCCAAGCGATGTGTGAAACATGTATTTCTTTACACAGGATTGAAGCAGGTCTCCAAAGCTGAATCCCTGCCCCCGAGATACTTACCTCCATAGGGGGCGCCGGTATCTCCTGCAGGTTTAAAGCCCCTGGTCACGTGGGCCAATAGGAAGCCACCCCGGATGACGTCACGGCTTCCTATTGGCCCACAGAACACGGAAGCTTTGAATGTCCGCCATTACATGAACCCCAGCTAGCGAGCCGGAGTGGCTACTGGCACCCCCTACGGAGTCGAGTATCTCTGGAAGCCGGTGGTCCCCAAAGCCGAAATGAATGGGAAATGAAAGCCCTGCTTCAATGCTTTGAGTGTAATAAAAGAAAAAAGGTTGCGCGCCTCCAGCAGGGACAGGGTTAACGGTAACGCTATGCGCGCTGCCGCCTCCCCGCCCGCTCACTCTCCGCTCTTCTCCCCCAGAGGCCTCCATCCTGAGCTACGACGGCAGCATGTACATGAAGATCGTCATGCCCGTGGTGATGCACACGGAGGCCGAAGACGTGTCCTTCCGCTTCAAATCCCAGCGCGCCTACGGGCTGCTGGTGGCCACCACGTCCAGGGACTCTGCCGACACTCTGCGGCTGGAGCTGGACGCGGGCAAGGTCAAACTCACGGTCAACCTAGGTATCGTATGCGTCCTTCTGCTCTCTGGGGAGATGTGCCGGGGGGGGGGGAAGGGGATGGGATCATGTCGCCCGTTTTTCTGTTTGGCCGCTTTAAAGATGTCTGCTGTTTTCCCCCTGCTGCATGTCCACCTCCACCGTCAGTCCTGGAACATCCCCGCTGACCCCTTAATGGTCAGTGGTCAAATGTAGTGTCCTTGATGGTTCTACCATTAACCCCTTCTGTTCTGGAGTGGCTGGCACCGCGATGCGTTACCGGTATACTGACCATGCTCTGCCTGCTTCTCCAGCACTGAGGGGGTTAAGTAGGAGTTGGGGGAGGTGAGAACCCTCCATCCCACACCTCATTACTCCCACCACACTTCCCTCACCAGCTTATTCGAGCAAAAATGGAAAACATGGCGGCCTCCCTCTGCAGTTACATGGGGCGGCCATTTTGAGTTGGTCGCGGTGCTGATGACATCACTGAAGATTCCACAGAAGGTGATGTCATCAGCTGCCGACTGGTTAAAAATGTCTGCCATCCTGTGGAAATCCACATCTCGCGCTCCATGTCTGCTCGGGTAACGTGGTAATTGAGAGGAAGGAAGTAACGAGGTGGTAACTCTCCCTTCCACACCCTTCCTACCTGGCACAAACATTTCCACCCTCTGCCCTTCACTGTGTCTCCTTTGCCCATCTTTTGTCATTGTCCCCATGTCCCCCTGTCTCCTTCCTTCCACCCAAAACAGTCTCGAGAGAGTCACCCTGTCCCCAGCAAGTGCATTATGTGTCTAGGAAATCCTTGTGGCTGCACTGCATTCTGAGTAAATGCCGCTGCCGTTTAGGTCATACTCAAACAGAAGTGACCTCTTGTTGGGGTGGGACCACAAATATCACCATGTCACAGATGGGATGGAGGTGGGTTCTTCTGAATACTCAGTTCTAGAGTTGGAGTTGGTTCTTCTGAATACTCCTCCATTGAGCTCTGATCTCACAGAGGGAGACGCGTGGTCAGTACCGTGGTCAGTTTCCGGAAGACCCCGCGCTGCTGAGACTGTGTTGGGTGCTCTGTGTCTCTTGCTTTTGTCTAACGATACTTCTCTCCCCGCGGTCAGTGCTCTGTGTGCCGTGGCGATGTTTGTGCATTGTCTGTTGATGTCTGTCTGTTTCTCTCTGCTGTTTACTCTCTGTCCTTCTGTGTCTTTAAGTTGATTAAACCTGTCCCATTGGCCATGTTACTTTCAAAGATGGCACTCACTACCCTTCAAAGGCCCGAAGCCTGCGGCCCGTACAGCAAACAGCCTTGAGAACAGAGCGTGCTGAGCAGCTTGCAGGGGGTGTGCGAAATGCCCCCCACCCCTCACCTGCTTGCAGGGTCCCCACAGAGCAATGCCAGGGTGTGAGACCCCGTATTGGGAAAGCAGGCCCAGTGGCATCTGTGCGGTTATATCCCATTTTGTTGGACATTGACGCAACCGAAAGATCAGAACATCCAACTTTGAACCCGTTCCTCCCTTGCCAGAAGCGGACACCCCATTCCCAGGCAGTCGCCCACATCCCGTACCTAGGCCTGAGGCACAGTCTTATCAATGACTTCATGTCAACTCTGCAGTGGTGCCGGCCTGGCTCCGTGTCGTCATGAGACCCAGTTCTAGTGTTCCAAGTCGTAACTATCAATAGGGATATAGGACTGTGACAAGACGGGTTCTGGAGCCAAATCTCCGGGTGACCTGTAGCCGGGTTAGTTATACGGCCTCTCCCACCTGCCCTGTGCTCCTCCCTGTGAGAGGAGAAGCCCAGGGAGCTGCTCGGAGCCACGTGAGGCCCACGGGTAGGATGTGGCAGAGCGACTGCCTGGAATGGGACCCGCTCTTCTCCCTTTATTTCTACCGTCCTATTTTCTGTTCTTTCTCTTTCCCGCTGTTTATCACTTCCTTGTCATTCGTTCTTTAAACATCTATCTATCTATCTATCTATCTATCTATCTATCTATCTATCTATCTATCTATCTATCTATCTATCTATCTATCTATCTATCTATCTATCTATCCCTCTCTATCGTTCTATCGTTAATTGTTCTGTCTCTTTATCCATTCTTTATTTCACTCTTTCTTTCTCAATCATATTTCTCTCTCTCTCTCTCCCCACTCTCTCTCTGTCTCTCTCTCCCCACTCCCTCTCTCTCCCCACTCTCACCCCTCCTCTCTCTCTCTCTCTCTCTCTCTCTCTCTCTCTCTCTCTCTCTCTCTCTCTCTCTCTCTCTCTCTCTCTCACCTCTCTCTCTCTCTCTCTCACCTCTCTCCCTCTCCTCTCTCTCCCTCTCCCCCCTCTCTCCCCCCCCCCCCTCTCTCTCTCCCTCCCTCTCTTTCCTCTCTCTCTCCCCCCTCTCTCTCCTCTCTCTCTCCCCCCCCTGCTCCCCCTAGTTCAGTCCCGCTGCCCCCCGCTGTTTGCTGATCTCACGGGTTCTCTGAGGCTGTTTGCTCCCACTTTTCTGTTGCGGTTGACGACACATAGCAAACCTAATCGCACGAAACAACAGAGAGCCAGAAAAACCAAGCGGGACCCCTCGCCCCTGCCAAAGTACCTCCGTATGGCCCCCACATCCCCGAACCCCTCTCCTGTTCACGCACACAGACAATACGCCCTTCTCCTAAAGGGGCATCCCCTTCAAAGACATCAAACATAAACAAACATTGGATCCCAAATCCACCAGATCTCCTTATACACGGAGACTGCGCAGAAATCACATTTCCCAGAATCCCGCACTCACTCAGCGGAATACGAGTTCATTCCTCTTTAACCTTTTCTGTGCTGGGGAGTCCATGTTTTAACGGTGATGCTAATTTGTGGAGCCTTCCTATTACAATCCCCGCTCATCCCTCACCGTGCACAGAATATTAACCCCTTCTCTGCAGAAAAGGGGCGCAGGGGAGAAATCTCTGGGTTCTCCCCTCTTCCTCTTGGACGTTGAACACAATGGGAAAATTCACGGCCCAGCGTTAAAGCCGGAAAATGTGGGAAGCTGGTCAAATTTCGGGCCACCACACCCCCTAAAAGTCCCTTGGAGGTGGCAGTGTGTTCTGGAGCAGTGTGTTCGTGCGGTTAGCAGTTTGTACGTGGCCATTTTATTGATAGATTATTAACCTGAGCCAGTCACAGACGTTACAATATCCTGAACCCCACATGTTAGCTTCTCTTACACGGGACATTCAGGGGGGGGGGGCAGAAACACGGGGTCCCGCCAGGCTTCCACGTTACCGGATTTATTTTCATTCCATATAAATATTTTGTTTTTATTTCACGAATATTTTCTTGAAATAGCTCTCCAAAGAAGCCCCCTTTCTGTTCACTGCATTCTTTTAGCATTAACCCCTACAATGCACGTGCCCCGCTCCCCCTCGCTTACACCTTGTATCCAAACACAGTCCTGTAGGTATACACAGTATTGTCAGTGTTCGCACACAGGCACCTCTCCCTTCCCCCGGGGCTTACATTGTGTATAGGGCACATGGCGTTCTCAGATATAAAATGGCCACCGTTGTTGCGTGTGTCCGTCCCCGGAAGGGTGGACCTCAATGTTTTTGGATGACTGCAGCTGTAACCTTGAAGGATGCGATTTCATCTTTCATTTATTTTTTTTCCCATCTAGATTGTATCAGGATAATCTGTAATGCCAGTAAGTTTTTATACCCTCAAATCTCATTTTGTTCTTTCTATCTTTTCACTCTCGTTGTTTAATTAGATCGGAGCTTCTTTGATTTGCATTTTCCCCGATGCCTTTTTTTGTTTGTTTTAGTTTGGGAGAAATGACCGTAGCATTGAGCTGCAGTCCCATTGGATTTCTGTCTTAGCAACTCCAGTCCTCGAGGGCTACCATCCTGGCCGGGTTTTGAGGATATCCCGGCTTCACGGAATAGCCTGAAAACCTGATCTGCCGGTGGCCATTGCGGACTGGAGTTGCTGCATGGGCCTTGCATCCTAATATCTGTGCAGCAACACTGACACCGTGTGGTCACTCTGTATACTGCAGAAAAGACGGTCTCTAAACATTCTGACCTTTTGGTTTCCATCGTTGGACAGAAAATTCGGTGTTACTGCTGCTCACCCTAATGTTATTTACAGATTGCATGCAAATCCTTTACTGTTTACAGTGCTGGGTTATTTATTGCCTGGGGATTTCAAGGTATGGGAGAAACGCCCTGATTTTGTTTGACATTGTTGTATTTGGGCATCACTGAAGGGCGATGCTCATTAAACCAGCGCTGTCAAACTCCGCCCTCAAGGGCCACGAACAGGCCAGCTTTTATGGATATCTTAATCGGTGGCTCATTCAAAGATGGAGCCACTGATTGAGCCACCTGTGCTGAAGCAGGGATTTCTAGAAACGCTGGCTGTGGTGGCCATTGAGGACTGAATTTGAGAACCCTGCCTTAAACCATTACCCCATGGCTCCAGTTCTCCCGAACAGGTGCAGCCAGTGCTGGGTTTTAACACTACAAGAATGGGTTAAATGCAGATTTATGTAATTATACAAACTGGTTGAAGATGAATCTCAGGCTTGTTAAACTCATTGATGAACCTGCACTGTCTGTATCAGTTTCGGGACATTTGGACCCAAGGGGGCAGTCCTGTTAACCTCTCGCCTGCTGCACTTAGCTGTCCTCTGTAGCGTTCTGAAGATGGCAACTGTCCGTTTGACTTAAGACTATATTATCTGATCCTGCAGAGAGAGCAGCAGGGAGTGAGTGTGTGTGTGAGTGAGTCTGCAGGATCAGGACACAGCTCCCAGTGCTGTCCAAAGAAACCCCATGACCCTCAGAACTGCCTCTAACAGAATCGCCCAAATAAACATGCCCCAAATCCAACCTGCTGTGTGCAAAATCCACTTCCCGAACCCACCAACGGCAGCAATGGGAATTAATAGTAAAACACTAAATGGAGCGTACCAAGGGATTCTGGGCTGTCCGTACCAAGGGATTCTGGGCTGTCCGCACCAAGGGATTCTGGGCTGCTCGTACCAAGGGATTCTGGGTTGCCAGTACCAAGGGATTCTGGGCTGTCCGTACCAAGGGATTCCGGGCTGTCCTTACCAAGGGATTCTGGGCTGTCCGTACCAAGGGATTCTGGGCTGTCCGTACCAAGGGATTCTGGGCTGTCCGTACCAAGGGATTCTGGGCTGTCCGTACCAAGGGATTCTGGGCTGTCCGTACCAAGGGATTCTGGGCTGTCAGTACCAAGAGATTCTGGGCTGTCCGTACCAAGGGATTCTGGGCTGTCCGTACCAAGGGATTCTGGGCTGTCAGTACCAAGAGATTCTGGGCTGTCCGTACCAAGGGATTCTGGGCTGTCCCCACCAAGGGATTCTGGGCTGTCCGCACCAAGGGATTCTGGGCTGTCCCCACCAAGGGATTCTGGGCTGTCAGTATCAAGGGATTCTGGGCTGTCAGTACCAAGGGATTCTGGGCTGTCCGTACCGAGGGATTCTGGGCTGTCCGTACCAAGGGATTCTGGGCTGTCAGTACCAAGGGATTCTGGGCTGTCCGCACCAAGAGATTCTGGGCTGTCCGCACCAAGGGATTCTGGGCTGTCCGCACCAAGGGATTCTGGGCTGTCAGTACCAAGGGGTTCTGGGCTGTCAGTACCAAGGGATTCTGGGCTGTCCGTACCAAGGGATTCTGGGCTGTCCGTACCAAGGGATTCTGGGCTGTCCGTACCAAGGGATTCTGGGCTGTCCGTACCAAGGGATTCTGGGCTGTCAGTACCAAGAGATTCTGGGCTGTCCGTACCAAGGGATTCTGGGCTGTCCGTACCAAGGGATTCTGGGCTGTCCGTACCAAGGGATTCTGGGCTGTCCGTACCAAGGGATTCTGGGCTGTCCCCACCAAGGGATTCTGGGCTGTCCGCACCAAGGGATTCTGGGCTGTCCGCACCAAGGGATTCTGGGCTGTCTGCACCAAGGGATTCTGGGCTGTACGTACCAAGGGATTCTGGGCTGTCCGTACCAAGGGATTCTGGGCTGTCCGCACCAAGGGATTCTGGGCTGTCCCCACCAAGGGATTCTGGGCTGTCCCCACCAAGGGATTCTGGGCTGTCCGTACGAAGGGGATTCTGGAAATAATAAAATAATGTCCATAATAATACTTATACGTGTCCCCTTCCTAGGATATAACCTGTGTGTGCGAGTATGGCTGTGTGTTGCGAGTTTTGGGGGTGGTTTGACGCTTGTGTATCTTAGCTCCCTCCGGGATCAGATAACATGGTCCTCCCAGGATAAGGTCGACGTTCTCTCCTGTCACACTCTCTTTGCCTGTCTGGAGTAGTCTCCCAGTCCCCAGGGACTTCAGGACAAGGTGAGTGGCAGTAACCTGAGACCCAGCTACAAACCGCAAGGTAAGTGTATCCCGCCTGTACGTGCTATGTTGGATTCCCTGAGGATGTCACCCATGTTGGGATACATGTGTTATGGTCCTTTTGGAGCAGAGAAGATGAGGTATGACACATCCCTTCCATGTATTTGCTACTCTTGCATCAGGCTCCTTTAAAGTTAGATTCAATGTTATTTTCCCCGGTGTCACGTGTAATGCGTGTTATTCACATGTCGTGCGATCCTCACACACAAACTCTTCTGTGGGAGAAAAGTTACATTTTAGATAAAAAAAACTAAATATCTATTATACGTTTTGTATGTGACGCTGCTCTTCCTCCTATTTCTCCTGCACATTGATGCTAAGAGACTCTTTGTGTGAGTTTTGGTGCTGACAGTGGGATTGCTGGGTCCTTCTATTCAGTACATTCAGTCTTCGTGACCTGCTGCACTTCTATACAGCACCAGAACCTCAGTGAGTAAAGACACTGACGGGCACTGAGTTTGCAGCAGGGGAACCTGGTTCAATTCCTGGTGTCGGTTCCTTGTGACCTTGGGCAAGTCACTTTATCTCCCTGTGCCTCAGGCACCAAAATCATGGATTGTAAGCTCACCTGGTCAGGGACTGTGTCTGCATATGTACGTAATAACTAGCAGCGCTATACAAGAACAAACTATTATTATTATTCATTCAGCTGTGATCATGCTAATCAGGGCACATTGACTTCAGTGGGAGTTTCTGTGTGATGGTGCTGATCGGCACTATCACAGCTTATTAAATACCCCCTGTGTATGGCATTGGCTCTCAGCACCGGCTACTGCACTGTGGAAGAATCTATGCACTGAACAGCATGGAATGCTGGGAGTTGTAGTTCTACTTCTGATAACACACTGTACTATTATCGCCCGCAGGACCGCAAGCCCCACAATTCCTTTTTGGCCATTTAAACCTCCCAAACATCGTTCAATGTGCACAAAGTCTCCGCCTGGTTGGACGGTCCGAGTGTGCTTCATAAAATGCGGATCTGGGCAGGAAACCTTCCAACGTTGGTTTTAAGCCACGGACGGTGGGGGGTGCGGGGTATGCGAGGGTGTTTCTGGGAGGTAAAGGTGATTATTAAATAAACACAATATATCATCCGATTTCCTAGAAGATGTAGGTTCATGCAAATTGAGGGGAATGCTGCACTGGTAGATAAGATAAGGGCCCTATGTACTAAGTAGTGCTAAGCCATAAGAGTACCTGATAGGCCATACTATTAAATTCAAGTGCCTAATGGCATAGCACCACTTAATAACTGTGGCCCTAAATCATCATGTGAGTTATGCAGCATTTTGCAGCAATGTATAGTAGGGGGTGTTACTTTGTGTCAGTTCTCTGCAGAGGGGGGGGGGGGGACAGCCTGGACGGGAATCTGTTGGGCTGCATTAACCCCTTCCAGGTTGGAAGCTCAGGGTTAACCCATGGCACGGACCACCTGTATAGATCTGGGAACCTTCCCGCTCCACCTGTACATACAGCATTTATTATCCAATCATTATACAGCGCCTATTAACCTCTCCACTGCCAGGAATGTGTGCACTGCACAGTGTTCCTTTCAGTGTAGTGTGGGATTCATTGGAGAACAGGGCTGTTCAGACGGCTCCCGCTGGGCTGTGTGTGCGTGAGCAGCTCCGTTTCATACATGTTATTGGCGCTGAACATGACCCAGAACGATGCCTGCAGTCAGTCCCAGGTCCGGTAACTCACACTGCACAACATTACCCTGCAGAAAGACATTGTAAAACATACAATTAGGGAAGCCACACTGAGGCTGCGTATCCGTTCGATACACCCAGGAGGTTAGCTTATCATGTCCGTAGTCATTGGTAAGGTCATCAAAGGCTAATTATTACAGATCACAAGTAGTTCAGGTGCAAACTGCTCAGTAATGTTCATTACACTCCCATCGGAAGACTTATTTACCATCAAGTCAGAGAGAAACCATTGCCCATGATCACCTGGTGTGTTCTGTATAGTAACGGTGACAGATCCGTGTGTGGGGGCACGGTGACGTCTCCTGTGGTAACGCTGCTCAATCACAAGCTACACCTGGTCAGGCAGCATGGAAACCCCCAGGTGTCAAGGGGACTATGCCCAGTGCTGCCCCCGCGTGGTCATTGTGTGAACTTCCAAATTACAGACATTTTTTAGGGCCAAGAAACATGTATTTTGTCAAATTTATTTCAAAAGCGGGTTTTATTGGAATGTAATTTACATATGGAAGGGAGAGCGTCTACGAAAATGAAGGTTAATGAACATTGTACCTCAAACGTGACATGTTCGACAAGCAGACTATGCCACTATCTTCCAGCAATTCTTGTGCTTTGTCAGAAAATGATGCTACATTTCTTCCTTTACGAGATCCAGCCATTGTTCTCGACTTTTGAAGTCACGCACGAACCTTTCCCTCTATAGCGGAGGGATTTTTCTGTTCGCGCATGTGATACTGATTGTGATCTCAAATGTTAGGCAGCAGAAACATCAATTCGAAATGAAGAATGACTATAGAATAGGGGAAAGATATTGCTGGAAATGCTACAGTATACAGAAGAAAGGTGAGAATAACTTCAGAGGCCTTAAATGGGTTTGTTCGAAGGCAAAATTGGCAAGATCAGTATTCAAGGTGTTTCATTATAAACTGATACGCTGTTAATGTTAAATTATTAGCAGCGGGGTGTATAGGGAGAGGTTATGGGGTGTATAGGGAGAGGTATTAGCAGCGGGATGTTAGGGTGTATAGGGAGAGGTATTAGCAGCGGAGTGTTAGGGTGTATAGGGAGAGGTATTAGCAGCGGGGTGTTAGGGTGTATAGGGAGAGGTATTAGCAGCGGGGTGTTAGGGTGTATAGGGAGAGGTATTAGCAGCGGGATGTTAGTGTGTATAGGGAGAGGTATTAGCAGCAGGATGTTGGGGTGTATAGGGAAAGATATTAACAGCGGGATGTTAGTGTGTATAGGGAGATGTATTAGTAGCTGGGTGTTAGGGTGTATAGGGAGAGGTATTAGCAGCGGGATGTTGGGGTGTATAGGGAGAGGTATTAGTAGCAGGGTGTTAGGGTGTATAGGGAGAGGTATTAGTAGCGGGGTGTTAGGGTGTATAGGGAGAGGTATTAGCAGCAGGATGTTAGGGTGTATAGGGAGAGGTATTAGCAGCAGGATGTTAGGGTGTATAGGGAGAGGTATTAGCAGCAGGATGTTAGGGTGTATAGGGAGAGGTATTAGCAGCAGGGTGTTGGGGTGTATAGGGAGAGGAATTAGCAGCAGGATGTTAGGGTGTATAGGGAGAGGTATTAGCAGCAGGGTGTTACGGTGTATAGGGAGGGGTATTAGCAGCAGGATGTTAGGGTGTATAGGGAGAGGTATTAGCAGCAGGGTATTACGGTGTATAGGGAGGGGTATTAGCAGCAGGATGTTAGGGTGTATAGGGAGAGGAATTAGCAGCAGGATGTTAGGGTGTATAGGGAGAGGTATTAGTAGCAGGGTGTTAGGGTGTATAGGGAGAGGTATTAGCAGCGGGATGTTGGGGTGTATAGGGAGAGGTATTAGTAGCAGGGTGTTAGGGTGTATAGGGAGAGGTATTAGCAGCGGGATGTTGGGGTGTATAGGGAGAGGTATTAGTAGCAGGGTGTTAGGGTGTATAGGGAGAGGTATTAGCAGCAGGATGTTAGGGTGTATAGGTAGAGGTATTAGCAGCAGGATGTTAGGGTGTATAGGGAGAGGAATTAGCAGCAGGATGTTAGGGTGTATAGGGAGAGGTATTAGCAGCAGGGTGTTACGGTGTATGGGAGGGGTATTAGCAGCAGGATGTTAGGGTGTATAGGGAGAGGAATTAGCAGCAGGATGTTAGGGTGTATAGGGAGAGGTATTTTCAGTAGGGTGTTAGGGTGTATAGGGAGAGGTATTAGCAGCAGGATGTTAGGGTGTATATGGAGAGGAATTAGCAGCAGGATGTTAGGGTGTATAGGGAGAGGTATTTGCAGTAGGGTGTTAGGGTGTATAGGGAGAGGTATTAGCAGTGGGATGTTAGGGTGTATAGGGAGAGGTATTAGCAGCAGGATGTCGGGGTGTATAGGGAGAGGTATTAGCAGCAGGGTGTTAGGGTGTATAGGGAGAGGTATTAGCAGCAGGATGTTAGGGTGTATAGGGAGAGGAATTAGCAGCAGGATGTTAGGGTGTATAGGGAGAGGTATTAGCAGGAGGGTGTTAGGGTGTATAGGGAGAGGTATTAGCAGCGGGATGTTAGGGTGTATAGGGAGAGGTATTAGCAGCAGGATGTTAGGGTGTATAGGGAGAGGAATTAGCAGCAGGATGTTAGGGTGTATAGGGAGAGGTATTAGCAGCGGGATGTTAGGGTGTGTAGGGAGAGGTATTAGCAGCAGGATGTTAGGGTGTATAGGGAGAGGTATTAGCAGTGGGATGTTAGGGTGTATAGGGAGAGGTATTAGCAGCAGGATGTCGGGGTGTATAGGGAGAGGTATTAGCAGCAGGGTGTTAGGGTGTATAGGGAGAGGTATTAGCAGCAGGATGTTAGGGTGTATAGGGAGAGGAATTAGCAGCAGGATGTTAGGGTGTATAGGGAGAGGTATTAGCAGGAGGGTGTTAGGGTGTATAGGGAGAGGTATTAGCAGCAGGATGTTAGGGTGTATAGGGAGAGGAATTAGCAGCAGGATGTTAGGGTGTATAGGGAGAGGTATTAGCAGCAGGGTGTTAGGGTGTATAGGGAGAGGAATTAGCAGCAGGATGTTAGGGTGTATAGGGAGAGGTATTAGCAGCAGGATGTTAGGGTGTATAGGGAGAGGAATTAGCAGCAGGATGTTAGGGTGTATAGGGAGAGGTATTAGCAGCGGGATGTTAGGGTGTGTAGGGAGAGGTATTAGCAGCAGGATGTTAGGGTGTATAGGGAGAGGTATTAGCAGCGGGATGTTGGGGTGTATAGGGAGAGGTATTAGCAGCGGGATGTTAGGGTGTATAGGGAGAGGTATTAGCAGCGGGGTGTTAGGGTGTATAGGGAGAGGTATTAGCAGCGGGATGTTAGGATGTATAGGGAGAGGTAATAGCAGCAGGATGTTAGGGTGTATAGGGAGAGGTATTAGCAGCAGGGTGTTGGAGTATAGGGAGAGGTATTAGCAGCGGGATGTTAGGGTGTATAGGGAGAGGTATTAGTAGCGGGGTGTTAGGGTGTATATGGAGAGGTATTAGTAGCAGGGGGTTGGGGTGTACATGGAGAGGTATTAGTAGCCGGGTGTATAGGGAGAGGTATTAGCAGCGGGATGTCAGGGTGTATAGGGAGAGGTATTAGTAGCAGGGTGTTAGGGTGTATAGGGAGAGGTATTAGTAGCAGGGTGTTGGGGTGTATAGGGAGAGGTATTAGCAGCGGGGTGTTGGGGTGTATAGGGAGAGTTATTAGCAGTAGAGAGGGCGGGTGATTTAACTTTACAGATTATTGGTGAGGTCTCACCCTACAGTTCTGTGTTCAGCTCTGGAGACCGTATCTTCAGAAGGACGTGCATTAGTGTTGTACCGAGTCTGGAGGATTGCCGGGTACCAGGTATATGGGACAATTTGCAGGCCGAGTACCATTGGCTTACCGGCGGCGGAGAGTGAGGAAGAACGCTGCGGAGGGCGAGGAGGACTGCGGCTACATCGTTGGAGAAGTCTTGGTGGCGGTGACAGCAGCAGAAGTCCTTGTCCTGCTGGCTGAAAAAGGACTTCTGCTGCTGTCACCGCCACCAGGACGTCTGCTGCTGCACCAGCGATGCCGACGCGGTCGTCCTCACCCTCCGCCGCCTGCTGCAGGTAAGTGTTGAAGTCTTTTTCAGGTGCTGTGAAATTACCCGGCGCCGGTTCCGACCTGGTGCCGGTCCCAACCCATTGCTGCCGGGTCCGGGTAATTTCCAGGTAGCTGAAAAAGTGGCAGGTAATTTCCGGGTACTCGATACATCACGTAGGCCAAGTCCATGCTGCCGATCTCCGTGCGCGGTGCGATCACATTGCCTTAAGGCGCTGATCGCGTCCATAGACCGAGGGCGCCCAACATTTGGAGCGGGCGGGCGAGCATTGCGCGAAGATTCAGTTGAAACTAATTTCTCGGCGCGATGGGCAGGTCACGTGAGCGATTCGCCCAATGAGGGTGAACCAGCTAAGTGATGTCACTGACACGCTCCCCCAACGGCACGTCTAGCATGTCCGTAAAACGCACCTGCTTCACATCACGGACGCACCCGGGCGAAAGCTACATGGACTTAGCCTAACGGGCATTCTTTGGAGATTGTGCAAACACAAGTTACTCGGATGGTTCAGGAGCTACAGCAGCAGCAGTCCTCGCCCAGGGTGGGAGGGCGCTCGCTCGAGCGGCGTTACGTCAGGCGCTAGGCGATTCCTGGCCAGCTAGATGCATGCTCGGGGCTATAACGTCACCTTCATTGGGCGAACCGCACACGTGACGTGACAGCGAGTGATCAAATCAAATTGATTTGTTTCGCCAAGCAGCTGAGCGCCGTGCGCTGACGTGGAGGCTCGCGCGTAGCTTGGACACAGCAATGTTCAGCCTGGACGAGACCTAAGACTTATCAGGAAAGAACCTTAATATGTGCGGCTTAGAGGGGAGAAAGGAGAGGGGGATATTCCAGAAACTCCCATATATAAAGGGGTTCAACCAAGTGCAGGAGGGAAGCATGCTCCAAAGAGAGAGAAGAGCTAGAACAAGAGGTCATTCTCTGCAGCCGGAGGGTGGGATGCGAAGGGGAAATGTGAGGAAGTATTTCATCGTGGAAAGGGTAGTGGATTCCTGGAATCGCCTCCCAGCAGAGGTGGTAGGGGCTAATACAGTAAGGGAATAAATGCAGCTCGGGTTACACATAAAACAAAATCCTAGAGAAGAAAGAAAACGCCAAAGATCAAATAAGGTCTGAGGTCTTACCGCAGGTAGGGAAATGGGCACGGGATGTCCAAGGGGCAGATGGTGGGAGGGGGGCAAGGGGCAGACATGGGGGGGGGAAGGGCAGACAAAGGGGGGGTGGCAAGGGGCAGACATAGGGGGGTCAAGGGGCAGACATGGGGGGGAGCAGACATGGAGGGGGCATGGGGCAGACATGGGGGGGCATGGGGCAGACATGGGGGCCCAAGGGGCAGACATGGGGGGGCAAGGGAGACACAGGGGGGGGGGCAAGGGGAAGACACGAGGGGGCGCAAGGGGCTCTTATCTGCGTTACATTCTGTGTTTCAATAGAGGGATTATACATTTCACTAGGGAGTGGTTATATGGGGTAATAAGAGGAGTTAGGGTGTGGTTATATGCGGCAATAGGAGGAGTTATAGGGAGCGGTTACAGTATATGGTGAAATAGGAGTGTGACGGTAACTTTATGACAGGCTATAATAATACACCAAAAATACCTGGGTTTAACTGAACGAGGCTTAGATATGATAAAATATAATTTATGCCTTGAAAAAGGTGAACACACAAGTTATACAAATAACAAACAAAATATAGACACTTACTTAAGATGGAATGATGAAACAGTCAAATCTTGACTGGCAGTTCATACAGCAATCTTGAATATCACAGAAGACACGAACGACAATAGCCATAGGCTGAGCCTTGTTTATATACAATTATTTCCCATTGAACACAACCTAAACCCAGCCCCTCTCATAAATCAGTGTTGAGGTTGACAGTTTTCCCCAGAGTAAAACTCCTCCCACCCAAGGACGTTTAAAAACTGCTTTTCCTATCTAAATAACTTCATAACTTCAGTTAAGTAGTACTTACTGGCACGCGAGACATATTAATACATTCCGGCGCGCATGACGCTCCCAATGAAACTAAATATTACCGTGTAATACTAAAATTAAGAGAGATATTAATATCTGTCTCTTAGGACCTGCTAGACATCATGTGTCTGTAATCATTATTTGCGGCTCGGTCCCCCGGTTACACATATGTAATTTTTAGCATGTTCAGCCGAGGACATCTCATAGTATTCTTATATTTAATAAGATCACTCATTCTGATATCTCCTTGTGTAACCGCACCCCTGGCCCCCATAACCCCTTGTCAAGAAATCCTTTGAAGCTGGGCCTGTGTGTAGCGAACATTTGTAACAGGTGTTATATTTCACACCCAATGCCCCAGACCTGGGTCCTAGCTGTCTCTACCAGCAATATACCCTTGGCCTGCCAATTAGGTATTAACATACTGTACACTAAACCCCCTCTGTACTTTTCACATCCAACTTCAATCAAGCCTGTTGAAGCCCAGAGATTTCTTAAAAGACACAACGCATCCTAATGTATTTTCCTAAACTGCAGCTCATTAACCCCTTAAGCCTCCCGCATCAATCCCAGTGTATGTGTTGGGGCAAACATTGGAACAGAAACAATACATTTTTACAGGGGAATATACATTAGGATGCTGAAGCAAGGTAAAAACACATTACTGGACCACAGTCCAGTTAACCCCTTGCTTCCCAGGTGAGAGTAGGGGGTGGCCAAATGGGGTGTAACCCCTTTAATCCCGGGCCAGACCCCCTCTACCATGACAAGGAGGAGTTATTGGAAGAGGTGATATGGGGCAATGAAAAGTTACAGGGATGGTTTTTTGAGGGGTAACAGGAGGAGTTATAGTGAGAGGTTTTATGAGCAATAGGAGGAGTTATAGGGAGCGGTTATAGGGGGTAATAGGAGGAGTTATAGGGAGCAGTTATATGGGGTAATAGGAGGAGTTATAGGGAGCGGTTATATGGGGTAATAGGAGGAGTTATAGGGAGCGGTTATATGGAGTGTAGCGCACTTTCCCACACCCCCTGGGAGATGTGTGGCTACGGTGTGTGTGGGTGCGATACCTGTGGCTCACAGGAAACCTGAGCCTCCGCTGCTGGGAACCTGGGGTGTACCCGAGTTGGTGCCCGGTAGCGCCTCCACCTGTAATGGGATTCTACTATGTGGAATTACCCTGTTACAGGAACCCCATGCAATAAAACACGTGTGGGTATAACAGTTTTACTGCACAGCGTAACAATACTAACACTCCAAAACATACACGCCTTGCATGGTCGTTCCCCTTCACCGTGCTTCCCTGCACTGTGTCCTCACCCTCACTGGGTGTACCTCCCCTGCACCGTGTCCTCACCCTCACTGGGTGTACCTCCCCTGCACCGTGTCCTCACCCTCACTGGGTGTACCTCCCCTGCACCGTGTCCTCACCCTCACTGGGTGTACCTCCCCAAGTACTAGGGTGCCTCTGAGCACACAACCCCCTGGTGTTCATAGAGTCACTCACCCTCCCACGTGTGTGTGACAGCGCTGCCCCACTAGCCCGTGTATGGTTAGTGCACTTGGTGAGATGAGTTACCACATTCGGGCGCACAGATGATGCCGATGGGAGCCACGGATCCGGTGATGAACTGCGACGCCTCTGCCTCTACGGTGGGTCTCTCGTGGATGGTACCTCCTTTTAATTGTCTCTGTAGCACCGATGCATTATCTGGTCCCAGATTACCCTGATCCATGATGCTGCCGCGTCCTGGCTTTGTCCCTAAGTTCTGGTTCTACAGGGGCAGTGTCCCTGCAGCAACCACAAGCTACAAAGGGAGCCGGGGCCTAGCTGGGGCCTAGGGGGTCTCTGGCCTAGTGCAGGTGCCACAGACACCTTCACATACACAACCTACCCTATCTGCATCCCAGCTCCGACTGGCATGGTCCTCATCGCGCCAAATGTATCTATTCCCTGGCAGGGGAATCCTGGCGCCCTATTGGCTGCTGTCTGTCACCTGACTATTTGCCCCTAAGGCTCCTGGGATATGTAGTTCCCATCGCCGAGCCTTTCTATAATGGCCGCCGCATCTCCAGCACCTCATAGCTCATGCAGGAATGCACTGCGCATGCGTGCGCCTAACTAAGATGGTGGCGCCCTTCCCGACGTCCCGTCGAGCAGCGCCGGCAACCTGGTCGCGCCCGCAACTCTCCCGACCGCAGCGGAGGTGAGCGTAAAGGAGGGGAAGTGAAGAGAGCCCAGAGGGGGAAGGGGGGAAGGGCGGGGGGCCTGGGCTACAAGAGTAATAGGAGGAGTTATAGGGAGCGGTTATATGGGGTAATACGAGGAGTTATAGGAAGTAACAGGAGGAGTTACAGGTATAGATTTATATGGGGCAATAGGAGGAGTTATAGGGAGCGGTTATATGGGTTAATACGAGGAGTTATAGGGAGTAACAGGAGGAGTTACAGGTATAGATTTATATGGGGCAATAGGAGGAGTTACAGGGAGCGGTTATTTGGAGTAATTGAAAGAGTTGGAGAGCGGTTATATGGAGAAATGTTAGTTTTTGGGAGAAGTTATATGGAATGATAAGAGTTGGGGAGGAGTTATAAGGAGACCTTATATTGTTTACATTGGGCAAAAGGAGGAGGTATAGGGAGCAGTTACATGGGGCAATAGGAGGAGTTATAGGGAGGGGGTATATGGTGCAATAGGAGTAATTAATAGGAGGGGTTATGTGAACCATATTATAATAACATTTATCATTTTCACCATTGTTTGTGTTAATAAAAAATATCTGGTCTTTGTGTAAACAGATTTTCACAGCAGAATTTATTTTTGCTGATGTGCTACAGAATGTCAAAGACTCCTATATAAATCCCAAAGTCCTGGAGGAAGCCCCTCTCCGCATATTGTGAGACTGGTACGTGCAAAAACACCTAGAAATGTCTTCAATTTGGAAACCAACAGTCCATGTGGCACCTGCTTGCACTTCCCTCCAATGGCCACATGAGGGAGACCATTCCCATTTTTAGGGGACAGCGAATCACATACATGAAGTGCCTGTGTGGGTTATCACACTTATTCCGGCAGTAACTCCTATTCAAGTCAATGAAGGTGCCCCATAGTGAGGGATGGAGCACCTGCCCACACTTATGAAGCAGAAACTAAAATGACATTGGCTTTGTAAACATTACAGGGGGTAGAGATAGGGAACGCATGGGGAGAAGAGCGTATAATCTGTGGGGTCTTGTGGGAAACAAAGGAACGAGGAGTAGGTGTTTTTGAGACCTTACTGTACAGCACCGAGGAAAAGAAATGAAACTTATGCGCAAACGCGATCACTTGTAAAAGGTCAAAAAATATGCCGGAAAATGAGTGAACTTAAAGTGATAAATGAATGAATTGCTTACATGTGAAGAGACCGGCTAGGTCAGGGAAACACGTCCGATCGGCCGAAATTCGACCTCTATACTTTCACATGGAAAGGGAACACGAAAAAAGAAAAAAACAAAAACACACCATAGTAATTGTAATTAATAGAGTAAAAACTCAATGTGTATTGAAAAGAAAAAATGCAACTCACAGACGATCAATATATAAAAGCCTTTAGATTGATAACCTGAGGCCGTGATTATACCGGACATCGCTGGCAACGCCGCGTAGCTTCAAAAAAAAATAAAATCCAATGAAGGCGCACATACCGAGAGCGACATGAGCGCCGTGACTCGCTGCAAAGCTTCTGTCTCATGAAGAGATGTTTTTCACAGGCGACGGCCGCGTCACGTGATTTGCATGGCCAATCACAGTGCATCTTAAACAAACCAACTGGTCATGTCTCTGCAGTAGCGCTGCAAATCGCTTTTGCATGTGCACGTTGCCCAGCGATGTCGCTACGATGATGTCACCAGATCACTCTGCAGTTTCTGGTATAATTGAGGCCTCAGAATGATCACAGGGAGGCTCCTTCCAATTCTCTGTGCTGTCCTATTTCTCACTGATATTGTCCCAATAGATTCTAGCCGCAGTAGCTGGAAAGTCTTCTCCTTTGCTTCCGTGGGGAGACACCGAAAGCTCCGATGTGGACTGGCTGTCGCCGTCTGTCAGCTGTGCAGACGGACCTTCCTGCTTGTCTGTGTGAAGAGACGCCAGGAGCTGCTCTCTGATCCGGACTTACCGCGGCCCGACTCCACTTGGCAGTGACGGAACTGAGCTGTTGGGAGCCGGATGTCTCTGCGTCTTGATGTCTGAGGCAGAAAGCAAATAGGCGCACTGGGGGGATACCGTGGGATAACGCTGCATACAAAGAAATCCTACGCGTTTCGCGTGGATGACGAGCTTCCTCAGGGATTATGGGATGGTTAGAGACTTCTGATCATTGATCTGCGCTTATAATGCCGGCGATGCGATGTTGCTCCAATACAATTGACTCCGTCGCCAGCGCTTATAGTAAGCGCGACGGGAGCGACCAAAAATTTGGAAGAGGGTTAAATTTGATTTTTTTACAGACTTGCCACATGTGACTGTCTCTAAACCAATCAATAACCCTGTCGCTCGTGACGTTGCTGCAAATTGAATTTCAACTTTCGCTAGTGGCGACTGGTGACATCATCGGTCGCGTCGCCGGCACTATAAGCGCACCCTTAGATTGTAAAATCAATGACGTCATAACTGCATAACATTGATATTAATATTACATTCTAGTCTGTGTACTTGATTTTATATAAAACATAACATACAATAAAGTTTATTCAATTCAAAAACTAATAAAATATATTTTTTTAAAAGTTGTTTAAGATAATATATTAAATGTTTTAGCAGGTGTAGTCAAGCTAACTGACCACAAGATGGCGATGGAGAGCAGATACAATATTGTACAAATGGGCACTAGATGCCAATATTAAACGAAATATAACAGCATTGAAAAGAATATACAGATATAATTAATATCCATGTACATTAGCTTAACATATCCAGGTATATTCTTTCCAATGCTGTTATATTCCTTTTAATATTGGTATCTAGTGCCATCTTGTGCAATATTGTATCCGCTCTCCATCGCCATCTTGTGGCCATTTTGCTTGACTACACCTGCTAAAACATATATCGTCTTAAAGCTGCAGTTCAGTCAATATCCTGCATGTGTGTTTTTTTTTAATAAATCAGTTCTGTAGTAAGAAAAAATACTTTTAGCATTTTCTGTTTTTAAAAAAACAACTTTGAAAGACCAATTTTCTTGTATTCTATTTTAACAGCCATTTACTAAGGCACTGCCCCTTCATGTCCTGTCACAAGCCCTGGCACACCCCTTTGTCAGCCCTGCCCTCCCTCTAGCACATGTCAGTGCAGGAGTGCTCATGAATATTCATGAGCTTCCACTGACTGACAAGCAGAATATAAACAAATCCCAGCTTTTAATATGTCACCAAATTTCGCCTATTAATACATGGAGAACGAATTGACTGGCAGCTATACAGTTCTTTAGGTAATTAGAGATTGCACACATAAAACTATTGAAGTAAAAAAATAAATGTAAAAAAAAAAAAAAAAGACTGAACTGCAGCTTTAAATGAATAAAATATATATATTTTTAAAGTTGTTTTAGGATTGAATAAACTTTATTGTATGTTATGTTTTATATAAAATCAAGTACACAAACTAGAATGTAATATTAATATCAATGTTATACAGTTATGACGTCATTGAATCATACAATCTAATGATCAGAAGTCTCTAGCCATCCCATAATCCCTGAGGAAGCTCATCATCCGCGCAAAACGCGTAGGATTTCTTTGTATGCAGTGTTATCCCACGGTATCCCCCCAGTGCGCCTATTTGCTTTCTGCCTCGGACATCAAGACGCAGAGACATCCGGCTCCCAGCCGCTCAGTTCCATCACTGACAAGTGGCGTCAGGCCGCAGTAAGTCCGGATCGGAGCTCCCGGCGTCTCTTCACACAGACAAGCGGGAAGGTCCGTCTGCACAGCTGACGGACAGCGACAGCCAGTCCACATTGGAGTTTTCGGTGTCTCCCCACGGAAGCAAAGGAGAGAACTTTCCAGCTACTGTGGCTAGAATCTATTGGGACAATACCAGTGAGAAATAGGACAGAACAGAGAACTGGGAGGAGCCTCCCCTGTGATCATTCTGAGGTTACCATACCTAAAGGCTTCTAATACTGTATTGCTCATCTGTGAGTTGCATTTTTTCTTTTCAATACCCGTTGAGTTTTTACTCTATTAATTACAATTACTATGGTGTGTTTTTTTCTTTTCTTTTTTCCTGTTCCCTTTCCATGTGAAAGTATAGAGGTCAATTATTGGCCGATCTGACGTGTTTCCCTGACCTAGCCGGTCTCTTCACATGTAAGCAATTTATTTATTTATCACTTTAAGTTCACTCATTTTTGGACACAATTTTTCACCTTTTACAAGTGATTGCGTTTGCGCACCAGTTCCATTTATTTTTCTTATTTTGCTAAGACAAGCGAAAAGCTCGTCTTTCTGGGAACTGCACCGCCTTCATTTATATCATTTTTTACATTTTGTATTCAATTATCAAATTTTTACTCAATTATTATATTTTAGTAATTCATTTGCCCTTGTTTCACCCCCCCCCCACTCCCACCCCCACCCACCAATGTACCGAACAGAGTATGAGTTTAATGTCTTGGGTGTCTTCTAACAAAGTTGGTGCGTGCAGAGAGGGAGCAGCGCATGATACACACGTACAGTAGCAGATGTTGCACCGTTAACGTGATACGATGTGTTCACACTGGCACATTATTTAACAGCTGTACTATTGAGAACAATGGTTAGAGAGAGAACACACGTGTTATTTAAGGCGTTATTTTCTGCATTAACAGGGGTAACAACATCTGCTTCATCTGTATATTCACCAAATAGTCTTTAGCAATGGTTCCTGAAATGCTTCCTCCAGGAATGGACTTTAAAGACCAGACTTGAAGATGAGAACTTGTGCAGCTCTCATGGGATGAGGGTACCAGACAGAGGTTATCTGTGAAAGTCTCCCTGCTGGTGCAAACCTCCCTCCTCATCCCCCCCCCCCCTATATTTATCCTGGATTCATCACAACCATACTGAAAATGGTGGGATTTCGTGTTTCCAGAACTTTTTGCTCTTTTCTTGTTCCAGTTTTGCAATTTGATCTTGAACAATAAACCCATCAAATGTGAACATTGAGAAAAGCGCAGCACTGAGCACAGCGCAGTGAGAGCCAAGAGACAAATAGTGCAAGTGTTGGGGTTGTCCTGGCCCTGTGTGAGCCCCTAAATTACAGATTGGTTTTCAGTATAGATGGCTGCATTACAATCATTGTTCCATGTAGTAGATAAAAGCACTGACAATGTGTATCCCAGATGCCACCCCAGAGATGGCTGCATTGTGTAGTTGTAAATGTACGGAGCTGAGCCCCGTCCCTCCAAGTGACAACTGCGTCCTACTCTCCTTTTATCTGCGCTACACTGCGCAGTCACAGATCTCTCTACATCCAGCTTACTGCACGTTTATTCCGGAGCTGGGCAGCAGCGTGTTAAATCATTGACCGTTACCTTCTTCCAAGATGATACATTTCAGCTTTCATGGCACATAAAGAAACGTTTATTTTTCCGAGTACTCGCAGATATAGGGTATACAAATCAAGTTGTTACGTGTGTTCTCAAAGATGCTAACGTGTAACCCCTCCTTCCTTCTCTGCTGAATTCCTGTTCTTGGCTCTGGTGTTATCAGTTCTCCTGATCTTTCTGCTGTCTTTATACACAGGAATACTCCTTAGTAGGCAATCCCTATTCTGAATGATCTCTGTATAAGTCCTTACAATGTAATCCTGCTTACCTGGCATATTGTAGGGGGAGCATCTTTCATGTAAGGAAATGAACTTTGTCTGACTTTCAAAATCAATGATCGAATGTTTCCCGGAAATGTCCAACTGCCGCTGTCTGTCATACAGGATACTCTTACCCACGAGCCTATTATTGGGAGGGTCCCATCCCTTTACTTTTCAGATATCCTCTTAGTTGCCATTATAATCTATCAATCAATCAATCAATCAATCAATCATATACTTGGTAGGAGAGAGTTTCTAACGCAGCACGAGCTGCTGCTTTAGGCTGCAATTATACTGGCGGTGTGCGACGCCGTAACAAACTAATGTATTTCAATGAAGGCGCACATAGTATGCGCTACGGAGCGACAGATAATACAGGAGACGAATGAAATAGTTTTTGGAGCGCGACGGCCGCGTCACTTGAGCGGTTCAGGCAACGAGGGCACGCCACTCATGTGACGTCATGGCCACGCCTCCATGTCGCTTCCCGATTTCGCCTGTGCATGTGTCGCGTGATATCACACGGTCGCGCACGCCGCCAGTATAATCGCGGCTTTGTACAGAACGTCCACGGATTTGTCCACTCTCGGGATCTGGCGCCGAAAGAACCTGGCTGGCCGCTTCCTGTCATTTTAGGAGCTGCAGTTGTCCAAAGAGACCAGATAATAAGGTTATATATAGTTATAGGGAGGCACACTTACAGCGAGGGGTATGAAGGTGGCACCCTCACAGTAAAGGAACAGAGGTATGAGGTGTAGGGGGCTATGTGAGGGGCAATGAGTGGGGCATTCCCTTGTCTTGTTATAGGATGTAGCAGGGTTAGGAACGCTGCATATCCCAGTATCCCATCTAATATAGGATTCAGTGACAGATGTCATTTACAGCAGGGAACATTGAGATGTTTCAGGGTGAATGATGCCCTCTGTGACCCTGACAAGGAGTATGGGGTAAGTTCTTAAATCTTTCTTCCTTACCCACTTTGAGTATTGGGACCCTCCTCCCCCCTGGCTGGCCGCGCCCTTGTCCAGGAAGAGGGTAAGTCTGTAAGTCATTACATTGCGGTTCTAGGTTCTCCTTCCCATGTCAATGATGTTGTTTTATTTTTTAGGAATGGGTTTCAAAACAAAATCTCTTCTGGTTTCTGGCAAAATCCTCTCATTGGTTATTCGTCAGTAAGGGAAAGAGACGTGCTGGAGAGAACTAGAGCCCTTACCCAGGCACAGGGCACATCTGCCCATCTACAAGGGGGGACCCTGAGCGCCATATGATCAGAACGAGAGACAGGAGAAAGCTGGGGGACCCTTCAAGGAATGTGTGAATGAGGGGGGTGGTCTGTGTGTGACGTGTGAATGAGGAGGGGGTCTCTGTGGATGGGGGAGGGCTGTGTGAGACGTGTGCATGGAGGGAGGTCTGTGTGAGACGTGTGGATGGGGGGAGGTCTGTGAGACATGTGGATGGCGGGGGGAGGTCTGTGTGAGACGTGTGGATGGGGGGAGGCCTGTGTGAGATGTGTGGATGGGGGGGAGGGCTGTATGAGACGTGTGGATGTGGGGGGAGGTCTGTGTGAGACGTGTGGATGGCGGGGGGAGGTCTGTGTGAGACGTGTGGATGCGGGGGGAGGTCTGTGTGGATGGCGGGGGGAGGTCTGTGTGAGATGTGTGGATGGCGGGGGGAGGTCTGTGTGAGACGTGTGGATGGCAGGGGGAGGTCTGTGTGAGACGTGTGGATGGGGGGGAGGTCTGTGTGAGACGTGTGGATGGCGGGGGGAGGTCTGTGAGACGTGTGGATGGGGGGAGGTCTGTGTGAGACGTGTGGATGCGGGGGAGGTCTGTGTGAGACGTGTGAATGGAGGGAGGTCTGTGAGACGTGTGGATGGCGGGGGAGAATTGTGTGAGACGTGTGGATGGGGGGAGGTCTGTGAGACGTGTGGATGGGGGAGGTCTGTGAGACGTGTGGATGGCGGGGGAGGTCTGTGTGAGACGTGTGGATGGGGGAGGGCTGTGTGAGACGTTTGGATGGGGGAGGGCTGTGTGAGACGTGTGGATGGGGGATGGCTGTGAGGCATGTGGATGAGGAGGGGGGTCCGTGTTAGAGGTGTATATAAAGATGGGGGAAGAAGGTCTGTGTGAGACGTGTGGATGCGGGGGAGGTCTGTGTGAGACGTGTGAATGGGGGGGAGGTCTGTGATGTGAGACGTGTGAATGGGGGGGAGGTCTGTGATGTGAGACGTGTGGATGGGGGGGAGGTCGGTATGAGACGTGTCGATGGGGGGGAGGTCTGTGTGAGACGTGTGGATGCGGGGGAGGTCTGTGTGAGACGTGTGAATGGGGGGAGGTCTGTGATGTGAGACGTGTGAATGGGGGGGAGGTCTGTGATGTGAGACGTGTGGATGGTGGGGAGGTCAGTATGAGACGTGTCGATGGGGGGGAGGTCTGTGTGAGACGTGTGGATGGGGGGGAGGTCTGTGAGACGTGTGGATGGGGGGGAGGTCTTTGAGACGTGTGGATGGGGGAGAGGTCTGTGTGAGACGTGTGGATGGGGGGAGGTCTGTGTGAGACGTGTGGATGGGGGAGGTCTGTGTGAGACGTGTGGATGGGGGGAGGGTCTGTGAGACGTGTGGATGGCGGGGGAGGTTTGTGTGAGACGTGTGGATGGGGGGGAGGTTTATGTGAGACGTGTGGATGGGGGAAAGTCTGTATGAGACGTGTGGATGGGGGGGAGGTCTGTGTGGGTGGGGGGGAGGTCTGTGTGAGACGTGTGGATTGGGAGGAGGTCTGTTTGACACTTGTGGATGGGGGGAGGTCTGTGAGACATGTGGATGGCGGGGGGATGTCTGTGTGAGACGTGTGGATGGCGGGGGAGGTCTGTTTGACACTTGTGGATGGGGGGAGGTCTGTGAGACATGTGGATGGCGGGGGGAGGTCTGTGTGAGACGTGTGGATGGGGGGGGAGGTCTGTTTGACACTTGTGGATGGGGGGAGGTCTGTGAGACGTGGATGGCGGGGGGAGGTCTGTGTGAGACGTGTGGATGGCGGGGGAGGTCTGTGTGAGACGTGTGGATGGTGGGGAGGATTGTGTGAGACGTGTGGATGGCGGGGGGAGGTCTGTGTGAGACGTGTGGATGCGGGGGGAGGTCTGTATGGATGGCGGGGGGAGGTCTGTGTGAGACGTGTGTATGGCGGGGGGAGGTCTGTGTGAGACGTGTGGATGGCGGGGGCAGGTCTGTGTGAGACGTGTGGATGGGGGGGAGGTCTGTGTGAGACGTGTGGATGGGGGGGAGGTCTGTGTGAGACGTGTGGATGACGGGGGGAGGTCTGTGTGAGACGTGTGGATGCGGGGGAAGTCTGTGTGAGACGTGTGGATGCGGGGGAGGTCTGTGTGAGACGTGTGAATGGAGGGAGGTCTGTGAGACGTGTGGATGGCGGGGGAGAATTGTGTGAGACGTGTGGATGGGGGGAGGTCTGTGAGACGTGTGGATGGGGGGAGGTCTGTGAGACGTGTGGATGGCGGGGGAGGTCTGTGTGAGATGTGTGGATGGGGGAGGGCTGTGTGAGATGTTTGGATGGGGGAGGGCTGTGTGAGACGTGTGGATGGGGGATGGCTGTGAGGCATGTGGATGAGGAGGGGGGTCCGTGTGAGAGGTGTATATAAAGATGGGGGAAGAAGGTCTGTGTGAGACGTGTGAATGGGGGGGAGGTCTGTGATGTGAGACGTGTGAATGGGGGGGAGGTCTGTGATGTGAGACGTGTGGATGGGGGGGAGGTCGGTATGAGACGTGTCGATGGGGGGGGGAGGTCTGTGTGAGACGTGTGGATGGGGGGGAGGTCTGTGAGACGTGTGGATGGCGGGGGAGAATTGTGTGAGACGTGTGGATGGGGGGGAGGTCTGTGAGACGTGTGGATGGGGGGGAGGTCTGAGACGTGTGGATGGCGGGGGAGGTCTGTATGAGACGTGTGGATGGGGGAGAGGTCTGTGTGAGACGTGTGGATGGGGGGAGGTCTGTGTGAGACGTGTGGATGGGGGAGGTCTGTGTGAGACGTGTGGATGGGGGGAGGGTCTGTGAGACGTGTGGATGGCGGGGGAGGTTTGTGTGAGACGTGTGGATGGGGGGAGGTTTGTGTGAGACGTGTGGATGGGGGGGAGGTTTGTGTGAGACGTGTGGATGGGGGGAGGTCTGTGTGGGTGGGGGGGAGGTCTGTGTGAGACGTGTGGATTGGGAGGAGGTCTGTTTGACACTTGTGGATGGGGGGAGGTCTGTGAGACATGTGGATGGCGGGGGGAGGTCTGTGTGAGACGTGTGGATGGCGGGGGAGGTCTGTTTGACACTTGTGGATGGGGGGAGGTCTGTGAGACATGTGGATGGCGGGGGGAGGTCTGTGTGAGACGTGTGGATGGGGGGGGAGGTCTGTTTGACACTTGTGGATGGGGGGAGGTCTGTGAGACATGTGGATGGCGGGGGGAGGTCTGTGTGAGACGTGTGGATGGCGGGGGAGGTCTGTGTGAGACGTGTGGATGGTGGGGAGGATTGTGTGAGACGTGTGGATGGCGGGGGGAGGTCTGTGTGAGACGTGTGGATGCGGGGGGAGGTCTGTATGGATGGCGGGGGGAGGTCTGTGTGAGACGTGTGTATGGCGGGGGGAGGTCTGTGTGAGACGTGTGGATGGCGGGGGCAGGTCTGTGTGAGACGTGTGGATGGGGGGGAGGTCTGTGTGGATGACGGGGGGAGGTCTGTGTGAGACGTGTGGATGGGGGGAGGTCTGTGTGAGACGTGTGGATGCGGGGGAGGTCTGTGTGAGACGTGTGAATGGAGGGAGGTCTGTGAGACGTGTGGATGGCGGGGGAGAATTGTGTGAGACGTGTGGATGGGGGGAGGTCTGTGAGACGTGTGGATGGGGGGAGGTCTGTGAGACGTGTGGATGGCGGGGGAGGTCTGTGTGAGATGTGTGGATGGGGGAGGGCTGTGTGAGATGTTTGGATGGGGGAGGGCTGTGTGAGACGTGTGGATGGGGGATGACTGTGAGGCATGTGGATGAGGAGGGGGGTCCGTGTGAGAGGTGTATATAAAGATGGGGGAAGAAGGTCTGTGTGAGACGTGTGAATGGGGGGGAGGCCTGTGATGTGAGACGTGTGAATGGGGGGGAGGTCTGTGATGTGAGACGTGTGGATGGGGGGGAGGTCGGTATGAGACGTGTCGATGGGGGGGGGAGGTCTGTGTGAGACGTGTGGATGGGGGGGAGGTCTGTGAGACGTGTGGATGGCGGGGGAGAATTGTGTGAGACGTGTGGATGGGGGGGAGGTCTGTGAGACGTGTGGATGGGGGGGAGGTCTTTGAGACGTGTGGATGGCGGGGGAGGTCTGTATGAGACGTGTGGATGGGGGAGAGGTCTGTGTGAGACGTGTGGATGGGGGGAGGTCTGTGTGAGACGTGTGGATGGGGGGAGGTCTGTGTGAGACGTGTGGATGGGGGGAGGGTCTGTGAGACGTGTGGATGGCGGGGGAGGTTTGTGTGAGACGTGTGGATGGGGGGGAGGTTTGTGTGAGACGTGTGGATGGGGGAAAGTCTGTATGAGACGTGTGGATGGGGGGTAGGTCTGTGTGAGACGTGTGGGTGGGGGGGAGGTCTGTGTGAGACGTGTGGATTGGGAGGAGGTCTGTTTGACACTTGTGGATGGGGGGAGGTCTATGAGACATGTGGATGGCGGTGGGAGGTCTGTGTGAGACGTGTGGATGGCAGGGGAGGTCTGTTTGACACTTGTGGATGGGGGGAGGTCTGTGAGACATGTGGATGGCGGGGGGAGGTCTGTGTGAGACGTGTGGATGGGGGGGAGGTCTGTTTGACACTTGTGGATGGGGGGAGGTCTGTGAGACATGTGGATGGCGGGGGGAGGTCTGTGTGAGACGTGTGGATGGCGGGGGAGGTCTGTGTGAGACGTGTGGATGGTGGGGAGGTCTGTGTGAGACGTGTGGATGGCGGGGGAGGTCTGTGTGAGACGTGTGGATGGGGGGGAGGATTGTGTGAGACGTGTGGATGGGGGGGGATGTCTGTGGATTGGGGGAGAGGTCTGTGTAGATTCGGGGGGAGGTCTGTGAGATGTGTGGATGGGGGGAGGGTCTGTGTGAGACATGTGGATGGGGGAGGGTCTGTGAGACGTGTGGATGGCGGGGGGAGGTCTGTGTGAGACGTGTGGATGGGGGGGAGGATTGTGTGAGACGTATGGATGGGGGGGAGGTCTGTGTGGATTGGGGGGGGTGGTCTGTGTGGATTGGGGGGGAGGGTCTGTGTGAGACATGTGGATGGGGGGGAGGGTCTGTGTGAGACTTGTGGATGGAGGGGGAGGATTGTGTGAGACGTGTGGATGGGGGGGAGGTCTGTGTGGATTGGGGGGGGAGGTCTGTGAGACGTGTGGATGGGGGGGACACTGCTAGTTAGGTGTCAGTACATTTCACACGTTTATACTGTGCAGATCTTGGCGGCTTTAGGTGCATAATCTCCTAAAAGAGGCAGCTGCAGCAGGCTGGAATTGTAGTATACTCGGTACCACTATATAACAGTATGTTTTTTTTAAGGGTGGGGTGTAACAGGATCTTACAGTGAGAAGGGAAAATGGGCCAGAGATAAGTAACCCCTTCA
Source organism: Ascaphus truei (assembly GCF_040206685.1). Lineage (NCBI taxonomy): Eukaryota > Metazoa > Chordata > Amphibia > Anura > Ascaphidae > Ascaphus > Ascaphus truei. The sequence continues at coordinate 47,996,585 of NC_134491.1, read as the reverse complement.
AGGCCAGAGGGGTGTGAAACACCTTGCAACCCCTCTGGCAGCAAAGGGTTAAACTTGGACACAAACGACTGAAAATGAAACGGCAAAGAAAACGGGGGGGGGGGGGGGTTATTTTATTGTCGCAGATCCGATTTCTGAGGGATCATTGTAATTGTAATTGTCAGATATAAAAAGACCGGATCCATCTATTTGACCTTTTCCTTTTAAATCAAGTTTTTTTTTTCCCTAGGGCAATATTGTTTGCAATCCAACCACATGCTCTATATTCTGCTGCCTGTCTGTAGATATTTAGTGAGCATTCAACACGTGTCTCATAATGGCAACGTTTAGGGATGACACCGGGTGGTCAGACTATCACGCACAGTGCAAATAGCCCCAGGGATCTCTCCCTTACAGCCGTGGCAATTAATATTTTGGACTAATGAGTTTACCTACCTGGATGCTGGGAGTGTGAGTGTGAGGTGCACACTGGATGCTGGGATTGTGAGGGTGAGGTGCACACTGGATGCTGGGATTGTGAGGGTGAGGTGCACACTGGATGCTGGGAGTGTGAGGGTGAGGTGCACTCTGGATGCTGGGAGTGTGAGGGTGAGGTGCACTCTGGATGCTGGGAGTGTGAGGGTGAGGTGCACACTGGATGCTGGGATTGTGAGGGTGAGGTGCACACTGGATGGTGGGAGTGTGAGGATGAGGTGCACACTGGATGGTGTGAGGATGAGTGTAGGTGCATGCTGGATGGTGTGAGTGTGAGATGCACACTAGATGGTGTGAGTGTGAGGTGCACACTAGATAATGGGATTGTGAGGGTGAGATGGATGGTGGGCGCGTGAGGTGCACACTGGATTGTGGGAGTGAGGGTGAGGTGCACACTGGATGGTGTGAGGGTGAGGTGCACACTGGATGGTGGGAGTCTGAGGTGCACACTTGGTGGGAGTGTGAGGTGCACACTGGATGGTGGGAGTGTGAGGGTGAGGTGCACACTGGATGGTGGGAGTGTGAGGTGTACACTTGGTGGTGTGGGGGTGAGGCGCACACTGGATGGTGGGAGTGTGAGGTGCACACTGGATGGTGGGAGTGTGAGGTGCACACTGGATGGTGGGAGTGTGAGGTGCACACTTGGTGGTGGGAGTGTGAGGTGCACACTTGGTGGTGGGAGTGTGAGGTGCACACTGGATGGTGGGAGTGTGAGGTGCACACTGGATGGTGGGAGTGTAAGGTGCACACTGGATGGTGGGAGTGTGAGGTGCACACTGGATGGTGGGAGTGTGAGGTGCACACTGGATGGTGGGAGTGTAAGGGTGAGGTGCACACTGGATGGTGGGAGTGTGAGGTGCACACTGGATGGTGGGAGTGTGAGGGTGAGGTGCACACTGGATGGTGTGAGTGTGAGGTGCACACTGGATGGTGTGAGGTTGAGCTGCACACTGGATGGTGTGAGGGTGAGGTGTACGCTGGATATTGGGTGTGAGGGTGAGGTGCACACTGGATGGTGGGAGTGTGAGGTGCACACTGGATGGTGTGAGGTTGAGGTGCACACTGGATGGTGTGAGTGTGAGGTGCACACTGGATGATGTGAGGGTGAGGTGTACGCTGGATATTGGGTGTGATGGTGAGGTGCACACTAGATGGTGTGATGGTGTGATGGTGAGTGTGAGGTGCACACTAGATGGTGTGAGGTACACACTGGGTGGTGGGAGTGTGAGGGTGAGGTGCACAATGTGGGAGGAACATGCTGGATGGTGTGGGTGTGAGGTGCACATGTCAGGGTGAGGTGCACACTAGATAGGGGGATTGTGATGGTGAGATGCATGGTGAGAGTGGGAGTGTGAGATGCACACTGGATGGTGTAAGTGTGAGTGTGAGGTGCACACTGGATGGTGGGAGTGTGAATGTGAGGTGTACGCTGGATGGTGAGTGTGAGGTGCACACTGTGAGGTGCACACTGGGTGGTGGGAGTGAGGGTGAGGTGCACACTGGATGGTGGGAGTGTGAATGTGAGGTGGATGGTGAGTGTGAGGATGAGATGCAAGCTGGATGGTGTGAGGGTGAGGTGCACACTGGATGGTGTGAGGGTGAGGTGCACGCTGGATGGTGGGAGTGCGATAGTGAGGTGCACACTGGATGGTGTGAGGGTGAGGTGCACGCTGGATGTGAGAGTGAGGTGCACACTGGATGGTGGGAGGGTGAGGTGCATGCTGGATGGTGTTAGTCTGAGGTGCATGCTGGATGGTGTGAGGTGCATGCTGGATGGTGTGAGGGTGAGGTACACACTGGATGCTGTGAGGTGCACACTGGATGGTGTGAGGTGCACACTGGATGGTGTGAGGTGCATGCTGGATGGTGTTAGGGTGAGGTGCATGCTGAATGGTGTGAGTGTGAGGTGCACACTGGATGTTAGTGTGAGGTGCTCACTGGATGGTGTGAGGATGAAATGCACACTGGATGGTGTGAGTGTGAGGTGCATGCTGGATGGTGAGGATGAGGTGTACACTGGATGTGAGTGTGAGGTGCATGCTGGATGGTGTGAGTGTGAGGTGCATGCTGGATGGTGTGAGTGTGGGTGCATGCTGGATAGTGTGAGTGTGAGGTACACACTGGATGGTGTGAGTGTGAGGTGAATGCTGGATGGTGTGAGGGTGAGTGTGAGGTGCACGCTGGATGGTGTGAGTGTGAGGTGCACTGGATGTGTGAGTGTGAGGTATACTTTGATATTCCTGCGGTATCTACAAAAAGTGCAGAGTTCTACATTTTATTGCTGAAGACTCAGATAAGAAGCTGGCGTCTAAATTCCCATTTATAGCAAGATGAGGGAGAGGAAGGGAGAGAATTTCTGGTTTTATATCTTCCGTCACAAGAGCTTAACCTCTTAATAATTTGGGCGAGGGTAAGAGACTGCTGTGCTTTTTTAAAACCAAGTCTGACTAAGGTGTCCCAGATAATCTGCAGTCAGGAGGTCATCCTATATTAGATATAAGCCCAGGACTGTCTGAGCCTGTCCCTGATACTCTGTAGGGGATCGTCCTAGACATGTGACAGTAAGTAACGCCTCTCTCCCGTCGCATGCTAGGTAAGGGCCCAGAGACCCTGTATGCTGGACAGAAGCTGAATGATAATGAGTGGCATACAGTCCGGGTGGTCCGACGAGGGAAGACCCTCAAACTGACTGTGGATGATGATGTGGCTGAAGGTGAGATCCACATGTGATGTGGAGTGGGACATAACATGCTTAATGTCATATCCTGAAGGTCCCAGCTGCCACTGTACCGTGACACACATTGTATACACATACTTACAGCTACGATACCATCATATGCACAGCTCTGGTTATTGGTACGTGGGCCATTACCTGGATGAATGCATCGCCCGGTCCTGCATTCTTAATTCTGACCAGCAGGTGACACTCTAAGCACATCAGTCCCAGACTCAGGAAGGCACTGCCGGAATCCCACTGACCCGGGAAGGGTTAACACAAGTCCGTGTGATACTCGTCAGGTCTGGAAAGCGTGTGCACATATTACATGTATGAGGACTTCTCATGTTGATTCAGTTAAAGGTATCAGACCTGCAAAGGCATTGGGGGCTCACAGGAGGGTAACAGTGACACCTCGGAGGTACGAGCTCCCTAACTTTACACATAATCAGTGTGTTTAGATTTCAGACGGAGAAGGTGTTACATGGCTGAGGGCTTTCACTTTATTTCACTTCCGATATATTTGTTTATTTAGATTGCACCTTAAATCCCCTCAGTCCTGCACTGTATCTGCAGAGCCATGCACGACAGGCACCGTGGCAGAGCAAAGCGCTGCAGGCACCTTTTGGCAGAGCAATGTGCTGCGGTTAGGTAGCCGTGGCAAAGCAATGTTCTGTGGTTAAGTAGATGTGGCAGAGCAATGTGCTGCAGGACACACGTGGCACTTATTGCCTTATTGTTTTTGCCTATTGCCTATTGCCTTATTGCTTTGCTCCTGTCTCCCAGGCACTATGGTGGGGGATCACACCCGTCTGGAATTCCACAACATCGAGACCGGGGTGATGACAGAGAAGCGCTTTGCCTCCTCCGTCCCTTCCAGCTTCATAGGGCACCTCCAGAGCCTCATGTTCAATGGGTTACTCTACATCGACCTGTGCAAGAACGGAGACATTGATTACTGCGAGCTGAAGGCGCGCTTCGGAATGCGCTCCATCATAGCCGACCCCGTCACCTTCAGGACCAAGGCCAGCTACCTGACTCTCTCCACCTTGCAGGCGTACACGTCCATGCACCTCTTCTTCCAGTTCAAGACCATCTCCCCTGATGGGTTCATCCTCTTCAACAGCGGAGACGGGAATGACTTTATCGCGGTGGAGCTGGTGAAGGGGTAGGCGGGGAAGAGGGAGGGCGGGGAGGAAGAGAGGGAAAAGGATAGGGTTAGATGAGAGAAGGTGACGAGAAGAGGTGTCAAGCCTTATAGAATGCAGTATTTTCATAACCACTCTTTTGTAATTATTACAATTTCATACCAATGCAGTAAAACAAGCAACCGTTATCCACACTATTTCATGAGATAAGAAATATATGCACATTGGTTTTAACGACAACAGTAAATCAGATATTGAAAATGCAGCAGAATAAGTAAAAATCACAGTTTATATATGGCACAGTGCGTCCCCAACACACACTTAGAAACACATCAATAATGTAATGGGTAAAGTAACAGTGGATTAGTCAGTTCAGTAAATATATTAATTACCCATATGTACTGAAGTATCTTGAATAATATGAAAAAGATGCACAATTGGTGATAGGTGGGAGGAGAATTGCTAACCCTCATCCAAGTGCAGATGGAGAAATCTCCGTAATTTTCTTCTAAATATCCCCGACAGGAACTCGTACATATGTTCATCATTGTGATTTGGAGGGAGTTCAGATCCTGCTGCTGGGTGGGGGTGATAGTCTGCAGGTGTGAGTGCATTGGGCGTGATGCTCTTCAGACCTTTGACTGTCCCACCTTCCCTCCAGGTACATCCACTACGTGTTTGACCTTGGGAACGGCCCCAACGTCATCAAGGGGAACAGCGAGCGGCCACTTAATGACAACCAGTGGCACCACGTGGTCATCACGCGTGACAACAGCAACACACACACGCTAAAGGTGGACACCAAGGCGGTGACACAGGTCATCAATGGGGCCAAGAACCTGGACCTGAAAGGTGAGTGGCTGTGACCCTATACACATGGCAGTCTGGACAACAGAGCTCCCTCACCTCATTATCAGCAGAGGGAGAGTGAAGGGTCAGTTTGTGCGGGCAGGATGGGTGCAGAGACAGCTGGGTGCGTCTGCGGGGGGCAGTGAGAAAATGTTAATGTAAGAAGATTTGTTCTGGAATAGTAGGGGCAACAGTAGCATACGGTTAAGTTAATAGGGTCAGATCTGCAAGAAGAAGGGATGGGATAAGGGTGAGTTAATAGGGTCAGACCGGGAATGGGTGGGATAAGGTTGAGTTAATAGGGTCAGACCGAGAAGGGATGGGATAAGATTGAGTTAATAGGGTCAGACCGGGAAGGGATGGGATAAGGTTGAGTTAATAGGGTCAGACCGGGAAGGGATGGGATAGGGTTGAGTTAATAGGGTCAGACCTGGAAGGGATGGGATAGTGGGATAGTATGGAGACGTGATCACATGGTCGTGCCGCCCTGGCACAGACATGTGATGAGATTGTTTGTGCCCACAGGTGACCTGTACATCGCTGGGCTGGCACAGGGCATGTACAGCAACTTGCCCAAGCTTGTGGCATCTCGAGATGGATTTCAGGGGTGCCTGGCCTCTGTAGACCTCAATGGGCGCCTTCCGGACCTTATCAGCGATACCCTGCATCGCAGCGGGCAGATTGAGCGTGGATGTGAAGGTACACCATCTCATAGCAGTGTCAGCCGCAGCGGGGGCAGTGTCAGCCTCCGGGACCCCCTCCCACCACACCTCACCACCTCCATCTCATCCTCCTCCTCACCTCTCTTCCACACCGTGCCAAACTCCCTCACTCTGTCCCTCACTGCCACTCTCCTCACCTTGTGCCGGCTGATATGAACTCTGGTCAGAGCTATTTGCCCACTGGCCACCCAAAGGAGCCACATGGGCATGGAATCCCCCCGCCTCTCTCCCCATGGCCGGGAGCCCCCAGGAAAAAAGATTGTTCTGACACAAGGACTGTCAGAAGATAAAGTAGAAACTTTGATACCTAAAGAGCATGGTGATAAAAGGCCCTTCCACTTCAGAGTCTAGTTCTTTAACCACTAGACCGGTCCTTCCTGCGTCACATGAGGCTCCTATAAGGGTGGTGGGGAAGTAGATTATAGGGAGAGCACACGGCTGCTTCAGTCCTTGATGTATGTTAGCCGTATATGCTCTTTAAGTTGGCTCGAACCGGGGACGGATAGATTCAGTTGTAAAGCCTCTTAGGTAACCCAACTGATTCAGTGCACTACAGCTGTAAGAGTCCAGTAAAGGGTCTCTATCCCTATTGGCCCATTATAAAATATACACATTTGACTCCCCAGGCTGCGTCCATCCTGAGTTCAGCTAAATGCGGGTGGCCAATGTATTCTTTATTAAATAAAGACGGCTTCAAGCCATGAGCGTCTTGTTTTGTTTGTGGGGCTCCGGGGGAGGGCCTGCGAGATGTGTAAAATGTACAGGTACAAAAACAAAACCCCAGTGCCAAAGAGCTTACAATCTAATTTTGGTTAGAATTCTAGGGTTGGTTGATATGAAGAGACATGTCCAAGTTGACACACAGCTGGCACTAGAACTTGGACAGGCTCCCACTTCAGAGACTAGAGCAGGGGTGGCCAACTCCAGTCTTCAAGAACCCACAAAGGGGTCAGGTTTTCGGGATATCCCTGCTTCAGCATAGGTGGCTCAATCAGTGGCTCAGTCCAAGACTGAGCCACCTGTGCTGAAGCAGGGACTAATTGAGCCACCTGTGCTGAAGCAGGGACTGATTGAGCCACCTGTACTGAAGCAGGGATATCCTGAAAACTTGGCCCGTTGAGGGGTCTTGAGGACGGGAGTTGGCCACCCCTGGGCTCGAGGCTTCACCACAAGGAATCTCCTCCTGTAATAATGGAACCCTTGGATTAATCCTCTCCCTAGTTGAGTCCTTCGCTGTTGGAGGGGCGTGCATGTGCTCGCTCTCTCTGCAATGTGATGCAGACTCCTCTGGCAGAAAAAGCGTTAACGGGGCTTGAGGTGACTTTATTAATCCCTCTGTCTCGGTGCAAATGTGCCTAACGATGTAACTGTTGCCATTTCTGATCCCTAGGGTCCCTGACATAATCCAGAATAATTGTAAGTGCCAGCCAACCCTGCATGGGCTCATCTCCTCCATCCATTCTCACCATTAGCATCCCATCCCATAATGCCTTTCTCTTCCTGGGGCTGACTTTGCAGTGAGTGTGACACCCACAGGAGTGTTACAATGATACATAAATAACACGTAGAATCTTGTTTGCACGAGCTGCTTTCTCTCTGCAGAATAAACTCCAGTTTGCCGAAATGTCTGAGACTTTTACCCCCTATAATCCTCGGGACAGGGAGCGAAGTCGCCCCCCTGCTGGGATTTTACTGGGTTTCTTTACTTTACAAATTGTTTAGTAGGATTGATCCGTTGTGAGCTGCTCTCCAGAACTATTTTTCACTTAGATAGTTCTTCATTCCCCTACAGTACATCAGAAAATCACTAAGACCTAGTCCGCTTCTCCAGCCTTGTACTATTGTACCACTCTGAACACAACACTCGATCGATATTATTACACAGAGGGAATGGATGGAAACGCCTTGGGGTGTTTTATAAATATTGGAATCATGAGACTCGCTGCTGACCCTAATATGTTATAATACGAAATTCAGTGGATCAATATTTCCCATTTCATTTCCAACTCCGACTTTGCAGCTGTTTTCCTTTGCCTTGTATCATGCAAAGTGCAGCTTCTCTGGGACAGTCCTGTTTTAAATAACCCGCAACACGTTGCAGAATAGCAGAGCACAGCTGGGATGGTACGTGCTGGGTGTCTGTATATTTGGGAAGCAAACTGGTGAATCTAGGGGGGGGGGGAAATAACATTACCGTGAGACTTCTGCAGTGTTTTGCATCCTGTCAGATCTCGAGCTCTGGGATTCAGGCTATATGTCACCCTGTCCTGTTTGTGCTCTTGGGTTTAATAATAACATTGTACTTTGTACCCAGCCCCTTTCAGTGTCCACGCATTTTAAAATGTGCTCTTCCTGGAGGGCAGTTCATACAGCCACCTCTGGGGTACAAGAAGTAACTGAGACGCGGGTACCACGGAGGGCGGATACACGGACTAAAAATGGGCGATTTCTGATTAAAGTGAAGATTTTCCTGGAGACTGAAACATTTGGCAGAATCTTAGTAGCACATTTGTTTTGCTTAGAATAATAAAATCGTTAAAACCGAACGCAGGATTATTCAATAAAGTGCGATAGGGAACCAATACCAATACCAGTACCAGTACCGGAAACCTCTCAAGTCAGTGGGACTGAGCTTGTGCTGCAGCGGCATGAAAAAAAACCCCAAACCTATAAAAGCAAATAGAAGTTAATAACTTGGAATAACGGTAATAAAGGCTGATGAGTTAATAGTATAAAGTGATATATTTGAGGATAATAATAAGCTTCCTGTTAACCAGCGAATGTCTGATGATAAAATGAGAAATTCTAATAATTGTGTGTTAATGAAGCATTGAAAGTGCACAAATAATTTCCACAATCGCTGCTCCCAAGAGCTAGCAGTCTAATTTGTGTGGTCCTGAGGCCCAGGGAGACGAGCTGACGTTTCCATAGAGGTTTTGCGCCACGTTCTCCCATTGCTAAGACTGCACTCGCTGTGCCGCTCCCTGTGGTTGAGGAGCTGACTCTGTCTGCTTTGCTTGCGTGCCGGGGCGTGGGCTGCTCCGCGTGGCTGCAGGCTGCTTGCCCTCTTGCTGGTTGACACGTGGCTAGAGGCTGTTTCGTTTGCTTACCCCGCTCTGCTGCTGCTGGGGGGGAGGGATGAGATTGCAGAGTGTTGCTGCGCAGGGGGTCTGGGTTAGTGGTGCCCAGCGTTCAGCTGCCTTACTAACATCTGCTTTGTTTTTGTTCCTTGGCTAACAAAGATGCTTTGACCAAAGCTAATCTACAAGGTAGTCTGCTCATCTTCTAACCTCAGCCGCCATCTTTAATGCAGCCACACCACAGCCAGAAGCCCCCTGTGTAGCGGCAGAAATATCCATCAGGGCCTGGGGGGATTAGGTTCATTATATTGGGGCTGATTGGCTGGTGGTTTGGTTGTTGCATGCGCCTGCTCATGTAGTTGGGCCTGAAAGCTTTGGTCTGGACATACCACTGGGACTTCATTCACATTTTGGGTTGTTGGAAAACCCCCTCTAGACCAGGGGCACTCAACTCCAGGCGTCAAGACCCGGCAACAGGTCAGGTTTGAAGGATAGCCCAGCTTCAGCACAGGTGACTCAATCTGAGCCACTGATTGAGCCACCTGTGCTGAAGCTGGGATATCCTTAAAACCTGACCTGTTGGGGGGGTCTTGAGGACTGCTCTTGACCCCCCACCTGTAAGGTGAAGCTCAGGGATTACTGAGTAATAATGCAGGATTATGTGTAACAATATAATATTATTAAATGCTTTATCAATAGTGTTTGAAACCCCTTCCTTGCTTTGCAGTGTGGGGTCCCTGCAGTATTGAGCTGGGCACTCGTACCTGGAGGTTCCTTGCTTTGCAGTGTGGGGTCCCTGCAGTATTGAGCTGGGCACTCGTACCTGGAGGTTCCTTGCTTTGCAGTGTGGGGTCCCTGCAGTATTGAGCTGGGCACTCGTACCTGCAGCTTTCTTATTAATCGCCCTTATTCTGCTCCTGTGCCTCCGTGGTGACCGTGCTTTCAGGCTCATCTCCTTTGATTTGCATTGTCTGGTCACCTTACACCTCTGCATGCTAAGCCTCCCTCCTGTGCCCTGCTGTCTGGTATGAGGGAGCTCAGGGGGACAGGGGAACAGGGGCTCAGGGGCTCAGGGGGACAGGGGAAACTCCTTCACTCCTGATGGTATTTTAACAAACTTCGTGGTTAAACCCTGCTTTCAGAATACTGCTAATTAAAATGAGATCTAATGGGAATGAGGCAGAAGTTATACTACCCGCGCCCCTCTGTACCCGCGCCCCTCTGTACCCGCGCCCCACTGTACCCACCTCTCTCTGTACCCACGCTTCTCTGTACCCCCGCCCCTCTGTACCCATACATCTACCCGCACCTCTCTGTCCCCGCGGCTCTCTGTCCCCGCGCCTCTCTGTCCCCGCGCCTCTCTGTCCCCGCGCCTCTCTGTACCCGTGCCTCTGTACCCGCACCTCTCTGTACCCGCACCTCTGTACCCGAACCCCTCTGTACCCGAACCCCTCTGTACCCGCGCCTCTCTGTACCCATACCTCTACCCGCACCTCTCTGTAACCGCGCCACTCTGTACCCTCGCCCCTCGCCCCTCGCCCCTCTGTATCCGTGCCCCTCTGTACCCCGCCTCTCTGTACCCGCCCCCACTGTACCCGTACCTCTACCCGCACCTCTCTGCACCCCTGCCTCTCTGTACCTGTGCCCCACTGTACCTGTACCTCTACCCGCACCCCTCTGTACCCGTGCCCCACTGTATCCTCACAATACAGCAATCGCACGCCTAATAGAAATCAGTCTATAGCATGTTTTCAGGCTCAGTAACGGAATAAAATATATATTTTTATTGACCCCAGAATATAAATATATAAATATGCAGCACAGAATAAAGCAGAAATTCTCTATCTTTTGTTTTCCTACTTTACCAAAATTCAGTTTTAATTTTTGACAAATCAAAGAGACTGGTTACAATCAAATTCCAGGGCACCATCTTTCTCCGGAGGCTGGTAGAAGGGGGAGAGGGTGGAGGGAGAGAAGAGGGAAAAGGGGGAGCAGGTGAGAAGGAATGGCAATGAGAGAGGGAGGGGGAGAGGTTGAGAGGGACAGAGTAGGAGAAGGAAGAGTGAGAGTGGGGAAAGATGAGAGGGGCGCAGAAGTGGGAGAGGGAGCAGATGAGGGATAGGGAGAAGTGGGAGAGGGAGAAGTGGGAGAGGGAGAAGTGGGAGAGGGAGAAGATGAGGGGGAATGAGAGCGGGAGGAGTGGGAGAAGATGATGGGGGAGAAGGTGAGGGGGGAATGTGAGAGGGAGGAGTAGGAGAAGATGAGGGGGATTGGGAGAGGGAAAAGATGATGGGGGAGTGGGAGCGTGAGAAGGTGGGGGAGTGGGAGAAGATGAGGGGGAGTGGGAGAGAGATAATGAGGGGGAGCAAGAAAGGGAGAAGATGAGGGAGAGGGAGGAGTGGGAGGGAGAGAACATGTGGGGGAGTAGGAGAGGGAGTAGATGAGGGAAAGAAGATGCAGGGAACGTGAAAGGGAGAAGATGAGGGAGAGGGAGGAGTGGGAGAAGATGAGGGAGAGTGGGAGAGGGAGAAGATGAGGGAAAGTGGGAGAAGATGAGGGGGAGTGGGAGAGGGATGAGGGGGAGCATGAAAGGGAGAAGATGAGCGAGTGGGAGGGGTGGGAGAGGGTGGGGTGGGAGAGAGAGAACATGTGTAGGAGAGGGAGAAGATGAGGGAAAGAAGATGCAGGGGAGCGTGAAAGGGAGAAGATGTGGGGGAGTGGGAGAGGGAGAAGATGAGGGAAAGAAGATGAGGGGAGCATGAAAGGGAGAAGATGAGGGGGAGTGGGAGAAGGTGTTGGGGAGTATGAGAAGATGAGGGAGGAGTGGGAGAAGGTGAGGGGGAGTGGGAGAGGGAGAAGATGAGGGAAAGAAGATGCGGGGGAGCATGAAAGGGAGAAGGGGAGAGGGAGAAGATGTGGGGGAGTGGGAGAATGTGAGGGGGAGCGTGAGAAGATCAGGGAGAGGGAGGAGTGGGAGAAGGTGAGGGGGAGTGGGAGCGGGAGAAGATGTGGGGGAGTGGGAGAAGATGAGGGGGAGAGGGAGAAGGTGAGGGGGAGCGGGAGAAGATGAGGGAGAGGGAGGAGTGGGAGAAGGTGAGGGGGAGTAGGAGAGGGAGAAGATGTGGGGGAGTGGGAGAAGATGAGGGGGAGAGGGAGAAGGTGAGGGAGAGGGAGGAGTGGGAGAAGGTGAGGGGGAGTCGGAGAGGGAGAAGATGTGGGGGAGTGGGAGAAGATGAGGGGGAGAGGGAGAAGGTGAGGGGGAGCGGGAGAAGATGAGGGAGAGGGAGGAGTGGGAGAAGGTGAGGGGGAGTAGGAGAGGGAGAAGATGAGGGGGAGGGAGGAGTGGGAGCGCTCACTGAATCGTGTCCTTGTGTAACTGGACAATGCGGATGGAAAGTAACATGAATGGGCTGTAAATAGCTGACCATCGTTTAGTCAATCAGGCCCTTCCTGTGGCAGTGACCACGAGATGCCCACGAGATGCCCCCTGCTGGCAGAACATATACAGTAGGGATCCCATTGTATTTAACCCAGTCAATGCTGGTGGGCCTCGCAATGCATAAGTGCATTGAAATGTTAGACATTTGCAGCAGTGTAGGGGTTAATATAATTCAAATGCTCCTTCTGCTCCGGAGGACACAAGGGGCATCGTGGCAGTCAGTCTGGTGCCAGAGGCCGTTGAACGTTTTTGGATCATCAGCCTAATGTAAGGGTCAGTTCTGTTTTTTCATAGGCCCAGTGACCCAAAAGAGAAGCCGTAGAGAGCGGTTATATGGGGTAATAGGAGGAGTTATAGGGAGGGGTTATATGGAGTAATAGGAGGCGTTATAGGGAGCGGTTATATGGGGTAAAGGCAGGAGTTATAGGAAGCAGTTACATGGGGTAATGGGAGGAGTTATAGGTAGCGGTTACATGGGGTAATGGGAGGAGTTATAGGTAACGGTTACACAGGGTAATAGGAGGAGTTATAGGGAGCGGTTACATGGGGTAATGGGAGGAGTTATAGGGAGCGGTTACATGGGGTAATGGGAGGAGTTATAAGGAGAGGTTATATGGGGTAATAGGAGCAGTTATAGGAAGCAGTTATATGGGGTAATGGGAGGAGTTATAGGGAGCAGTTATATGGGGTAATGTATAGAGAAACGGAGTATAAGCTCAGGACCAAAAAGTCAAATACAAATGTAAGTATATACTTGCATGAAAGACGGAGCATAGGTCAGGTTGAGAGGGTGTATTCATATACACAGGAGGACAGGAGGAAACGCGTAGATGGGGAATATATAATTACGGCCGTTAGAACCCTCAGATGTGGTTACAATGAAGTCCTCAGTGAAAGTCCAAACTTACTTCTAATCCCCGTGTCTCTGGTATGCCCGGTGTGGAGTAATGAAGTACTCATGGTCATCCACCGTGCTGCTCCCCCAGCTGATAGGGCTCACATGCCGGTCAGCTGTTTGTAGAACCTCATTGACTCCAACAGCGTCTCTTCAAAGGTTTAGTATCAGAAAAGTAGCGGGTGAATCGATGAGGCGGCAGCTCCTTAAAAATGTAAACTCACCAGCAAGGAGAGAAAAAAAATGTTTATTAAACTACATAAAATATACAAAAACTGGAAACGCTGCTCCCACGCGTTTCACGCCCCCTATGGCACTTTTTCAAGGAGTTATAGGGAGCAGTTATATGGGGCAATAGGAGAAGTTATAGGGAGAGGTTATATGGGGTAATAGGAGGAGTTATAGGGTGCAGTTATATGGGGTAATAGGAGGAGTTATAGGGAGCGCGTATATGGGGTTATAGGAGGAGTTATAAGGAGAGGTTATATCAGGTAATAAGAGTTATAGGGAGCGCTTATATGGGGTAATAGGAGGAGTTATAGGGGGCAGTTATATGGGGTAAAAGGAGGAGTTATAGGGAGCGGTTATATGGGGTAATAGGAGAAGTTATAGGGGGCAGTTATATGGGGTAAAAGGAGGAGTTATACTGTAGCAAGAGGTTATATGGAATAATAGAAGTTATAGGGAGCAGTTATATGGGGCAAAAGGAAGAATTAGGGAAGAGTTATAGGAAGCACTTATTCAAAGCAATATGATTAGTTATTGAAGGCAGTTATATGGAGCAACATAATGGGATATATTACTGTCATTTTTATGTTTTTTGAGCATAAACGGAACTCCCTGATCTGCGAGTTATTCCCGGACAGATGATACGAGGGGCACGGCACTTACACCACAGGCTTCCTACCTAGTCCCCAAAGGGCTGAGTAAGCCCAGCTGGGTGTAACGGAATTGGTGACCATCACCGTGTCCATGCATGTCACTGCTGGTGTCACCTCCTCCCTGCATGCCTGAGCTGTGTCACTGTTGCATGCCACCAGTTTGGGGGACTTTGGTGGAGAGATCCAGGAATAACCTTCCTTTCTGTCCTCATCTTCTCCTCTACTTCTCTCCCTCCCCCCCCTGGAATTCCAGGTCCCACCACCACCTGCCAAGAGGACTCGTGCGCTAATCAGGGGGTCTGCATGCAGCAGTGGGAGGGCTTCACCTGCGACTGCGCCATGACATCCTTCTCTGGGACACAGTGCAACGACCGTGAGTACCGTGTGACAGTGTGACAGTGTGTCAGAGGGAACTGGGGTGTATAATGAAGGCTCCTTTTATGATATACATTCAGCGGAGGTCTGTGGAATGCTTGTGCAGCGCCATGGTATGTGTGGCAGACCTCCGGTGTCAATGTATCTGTGTCGCTCAGTAACGGGAATGGGAAGCGCGGTTGACATTGGCGGAGATGTGGATAACAAACCGGTGTTATTCTGGAAGCCGGAAATAACGCGAGGTGTTCCCCGTACACCCTTCTAATACTTAGCGTGTTTCCTGTTGCTTTCATTGCGAGATATTAGGGAGGATGATCATCACACACCTGTTCTATAAAACGTTGTGTATGTCGCATCTAACACATAATCCAATTTCTAACTGGGTACCCCTACATTGAGTTGAAATCATTTGATACCATAATGTGATTGGAAGGGTGTATGTATTCTGTGAGATTCTAAAATGTCAGGGTTTCCGGATATCCCTGCTTCAGCACAGGTGGTTCAATCAGTGGCTCAGTCAAAGACTGAGCCACTGATTGAACCACCTGTGCTGAAGCAGGGATATCTGGAAACCCGGACCTGTTGATGGCCCTTGAGGACTGGAGTTGGCCGCCCCTGTGATATAGAGATCAACAAATAGAAGTAGGGTAGAAGTGGCACCTTTTAATGGCCAATAAAGTGCTAGCTCCCAGGGGCCACAGAGGGGCCTTCTTCATGCAAAGATTCTTCCTGCTAAAGGAGGGACCTGCGTGTGGCCCCCAGAGCTGGCACTTCTTTTACCTGGGTCATTATTAAACATACCACGTCTACCTTACATTGTTTGTCTATGGACTCACCCTGTCCTGTTTATGTCAATAGCGAGATATTTTAACCCCTTTGCTTCCTAGGATGAATGCAATATTTCTATTGTGATGCATAACCGGGCTTCTGGGAAACATCAAAGGGTTAATTCCTTGATACAAACGAAATGCAGGATATTCATTTGAAGGGGGAGGGGGTGAATTACATTGGGGGGGAGGAATTACATTGGGGGTGGAGGAATTACATTGGGGGGTTGAATTACATTGGGGGGTTGAATTACATTGGGGGGAGGAATTACATTGGGGGGTTCAATTACATTGGGGGGGTTGAATTACATTGGGGGGAGGAATTACATTGGGGGGTTGAATTACATAGGGGGGTTGAAATACATTGGGGGGGTTGAATTACATTGGGGGGAGGAATTACATTGGGGGGTTGAATTACATTGGGGGGGGGGTAAATCACAGCAGGGGGTGAATTACATTGGGGGGGATGAATTACATAGGGGGGGTGAATTACATGGGGGGGGTGAATCACAGCAGGGGGGGGATTACATTGGCAGTGGCTTAGTCTGTCCCTGGGGATCCGGGTGCCCCCCCCATACTGTGGGTTTCTTATCAGTTGACTCAGCACGGTAAGTGACGCAATGGTACAGACGGTGGAAGCGTCGCGGGAGAAGCGCTTTCAGGTAAGTGCAGCTGTCCACTGACTGCTGGGGGCGTCACTTTGTTTTTACAGGGATGTATTGGGATGCACAGCTATCTCCCATGCACAGCGGTCTCTCATGCACAGCTGTCTCATGCACATCTGTCTCTCAAGCACGGCTGTCTCTCACACACAGCTATCTCTCATGTACAGCTATCTCTCATGCACATCTGTCTCATGCACGGCTGTCTCTCAAGCACGGCTGTCTCTCAAGCACGGCTGTCTCTCACGCACGGCTGTCTCTCACGCACGGCTGTCTCTCAAGCACTGCTTGTTCTATTTAATGACAATAACTCGCCATGCAGCCCCCCTGGATGTGACTCCCCGTTAGAAAGAGGCACATTTTTGGGCAGATCTGGATCGGCCGGTTCCTTTTGGTCCCCGGATTTCCACGGATTAATCTCAAAAAGGGCGACACGCGTGTGGCAGGTTTTTAAGAAGGCGGAAACCGCGGATTGTGTTGAATCTGCGCGGATTACCATCGACAAAATCTGTCTGCGGATTTTACACCGCAAAATGGAGAATGCGAGAAAATCCGCGGAACTGATTTGGGTGTATTCGCCCATCTCTGCTCCCCATGCCTGGGACCCCTCTGCTTCCCTCACATCTCTTGTGAAAGGGTTAACCCTACAATATATAAGAGGAAGGGAGGAGCCATGCTCTGCGGGAGCTGAAGGGTTACTCAGACACTGGTTTACGGCCCTCTGATGGTGAGGATGGTTAGAGAAGGTCACCAGATATCAAGAGGTCGTTTGTGGTCTTAATTATTCACTTGCAGGAGGGAGTTTAATTATTTATAATATTTAATTAAGCCACTGCAGAAAAGAAAACTTCCTCCCCCAATCTCTCTCCCATCTTTCTCTCTCCTGTCCTTCTGTCTGACCTGTTTATATCTCTTTCTCTCCCCTCTCTCCCACTCCCAATCTGTCCCCCTTTCTCTCTCCCCCTCTCTCCCCCTCCCTCTCTGTCCCCCCTTCTCTTTCCCGCTTCTGTCTTCCTCTTGTTTATAAAACCTCTCCCTTTATATAGGGCGAAGGCTTACGACATTTCTACCGTGTATAACTTGATTTAGATTTCGGCCCCACAGAGGGGTCAGCATCTGCTCTAAAAGTATGATGAGGCGGTTTCTAGATTTGCACACTTGACTCTCTCAAGTGCACAACTGCGTAGCAATTGCGAGTGTGTAACATTCGCACGTTTTCATCATCTTGCTCCTGTAAAATCGCCACCTCTGCATTAATACTGTACCTCTTTATCGGGAATCCCAAACACACCCTACAAACCCTTTCCCTTCTTCTCCTGCAAGGTGTTCAGTGCAACTATACAGCGCTAAAGCAGCCGCAGGTCATCAATATCCGCACCGAAACTCACATGTTCCCATAGTTTGGAATGATTTGCATCTGGTCCGTCTAGGGCAGGGGTGCTCATCTCCAGTCCTCAAGGGCCACCAACAGGTCAGGTTTTCAGGCTATCCTGCTTCAGCACAAGTGGCTCAATCAGTGGCTCAGCTTTGACTAAGCCACTTGTGCTGAAGCAGGGATATCCTGAAAACCTGACCTGTTGGTGACCCTTGAGACCGGAGTTGGCCACTCCTGGGGAAGGCTCACTATTAACATGCCTTCCGGAATGACATCCGTTGAATATATTCTAAACTGGACACTAATGCAAGAAAGGGGGTTATTAAACGGTTGCACGTCCATCTTTAACTTAATAAACGTGTTATAGACGCACAGCGACTCTGCGCGCGGAGTCAGAGTTTTACCAATTCACAAGCAACGTGCATTTTATGCCTATTTCTTAACGGCAAATTGATAACTTATTTTGACGAGGCGCAATCCTGTAATTTACCCCAAGATTCCACAAATGTTCGAACGTCCTAGTATCTCCGGATACAGAGATGTCACAGGGCACATCTATCCAGGTACAAAAATGTGTTCAAAGGCGCAGTTTCATGTAAAAGATCAAAACAAGAAACCACTTCACAGTGTAATTGGCGTTCCCAGGAAGATGTAACCCCCGTTAATGTACAGTTTTTACCTGATTCCATCTTGCTTATAATGAATATGTTTTGCTTTTTCTCCGGGAACACTGAATTCAAGCTAACAGCCCTTGTATCAGTCTGGCTCCACAATGACCATACAAGCAATGGTCTAAGCAGAAACCCTGGGTCGCCTGTAGTGTTGAGGATGGACGAGCAACCTCGTCACATTACAGTGCTATCAGACATTAGATAAAGATTGTAAATACCCTTCAAAGATTTGGTTTGCCACGGCAATGATTAAAGTATGGGGGGAAAAAAGTATTTAAAAATACTTTTACAATTTTTTGGACCGGGTTTCCTTCATCTGCAATGAACATATTAAATATGTCACTGTCCTTCATTCATTTATTAGATGAATGCTGAGAATATCAGTCTATATCAGGTGCCCAACTTATGGGATGAAGAGATTTTGGTGCCGGTCACATTGGATGAGAAGTCCAGGTCCCTTATTATTTCTTTTGTTCATTGATTTTTTTCTTCTCTGTTCCGGTCTGGGAAGGGTAAGAATTGTGTGTGATGTCAGAAAGATGGACAGGAGCGGTTTACAGAACAGAAGCAAACAGATGGACTAATGCAGGGGTGACAACTCCAGTCCTCAATAGCTACCAACAGGTCAAGTTTTCAGGTTATCCTTGCTTCAGCACAGGTGGCTCAATCCACATTGCCTGAGGTACTGATTGAACCACCTGTGCTGAAGCAGGGATATCCTGAAAACCTGACCTGTTGGTGGCTCTCGAAGACTGGAGTTGGCCACCCCTGCACTAGTGACAGTAAATACGTGTATGTGAGTTTTTATTATTGCGGTGTCCTCTCCAGACTAATGGTCACATTCAGAACCATGGAGAGCGTTTCCATCTCCTGAGACAATGGGAATTGAACTCTGTACGATTGTACACACACACTATACTTAGCAACAAATCCTATTCTTCGGTATCTAAGACTGGGAGAGGATGATGCACATTAAAGGAGATTCAGCAAATCTACAGGAGTAGTCTGTATACAGTAGCTCCTTTCTTTGCAGCAGTATGTATCATCCTCTCCCAGTGTTTCATACTCTGCCGGGGAATAGGATTGTTGCTAAGTATACCAATATGCAACTATGCCTGCTTTACTCATTTCGACCAGGGTTTACAATGTCTATAATTGCAGATACTCAGTCATGAGCAACTACATACATTCTGTTTTGAGATATATATTTCCGTCTATTTAGCCGGCTGGGCAGGTATCCCATTTTTCAGGAGAGGGCATGATTTGGCCTCCCCTGGATCTTAGGGATAACTGTGAGGTTCTAGTTCCTTTAGTATTACCAAAGGTGCTTTTTCTGTCACTTGGTACCTGATTATTATGTGATATAACAGGTTGCCCTACAGCTTTCTGCTGTTATTACTGCTCTGACATTAGCATTCTGGAGACGGTTCACTTATTTGTTTTTTAGTGTAATAATAACTTTTGTCTTGTTTGTTAAACCATCAATTGCATACTTAATACATTTTGTATTTTCTTCACACGCCCTGAGTGCCCCATAAGGGAGTTTCTGTGAATCTTGTGGGATTTGCTTTTTCTTTGGTCATAAATGTCCAATCACTCCAGGGAGCGCACCTGTATTCATAGGTTTAGGTGTGGTTCTGTTATCATTGAGGTAGTAGTGCTGGTTTCAGCTCCTTGTTCTCACTCCTTTATGTCAGCCTGAAGCTTCGCAGGTCACTCCTACGTCACTAGTGAGACAGACTTGAGTGGCTGTGTGTCCGGGTCCTCCTGCAGTTGGAAGGACAGACTCTGCACTTGAAGTCATTTTCCAGCCTAGTGCTGCTGTGCTGTCTTCCCGTGTCTGTTGTGGCTGCAGTTCACCATTCTTACCACTGAGTGGTGCTGTGACCCTGAGAGAACAGCCTGCTCTGCTGGTGCTGCTCCTGGCAGAGTACAAACTCACAACGAAAATGTTAGAATGTGTAACAACCACACCTAACCACACAACCAAACACCCACCTAACCACACAACCAAACACCCACACAACCACCTAACCACACAACCAAACACCCACTCAACGAAACACCCACACAACCACCTAACCACACAACCAAACACCCACCTAACCACACAACCAAACACCCACTCAACCAAACACCCACACAACCACCTAACCACACAATCAAACACCCACCCACACAACCACATAACCATCTAACTACACAACCAAACACCCACCCACACAACCACATAACCATCTAACTACACAACCAAACACCCACACAACCACACAACCAAACACCCACTCAACCAAACACCCACACAACCAAACACCCACTCAACCAAACACCCACCTAACCACACAACCAAACACCCACCTAACCACACAACCAAACACCCACTCAACCAAACACCCACACAACCACATAACCATCTAACCACACAACCAAACACCCACACATGCAAGCAACCGGCCAACCAACCAAGCACTCAACCAAACAACCACCCCTACCGCCTTCTCTCACTGCGGCTCCTCTGGCTGCGCTCTGCGGCTCCTCTGGCTGCGCTCTGCGGCTCCTCTGGCTACGCTCTGCGTCTCCTCTGGCTGCGCTCTGCGGCTCCTCTGGCTGCGCTCTGCGGCTCCTCTGGCTGCGCTCTGCGGCTCCTCTGGCTGCGCTCTGCGGCTCCTCTGGCTGCGCTCTGCGGCTCCTCTGGCTGCGCTCTGCGTCTCCTCTGGCTGCGCTCTGCGGCTCCTCTGGCTGCGCTCTGCGGCTCCTCTGGCTGCGCTCTGCGTCTCCTCTGGCTGCGCTCTGCGGCTCCTCTGGCTGCGCTCTGCGGCTCCTCTGGCTGCGCTCTGCGGCTCCTCTTGCTGGAAGTAAGGCTTTAAAGCAGTTTCAGGACACCTCAGTGGTGGCCATTTTTTAAGCTCCCACAAATTTGCGTTTGATGGTCTCAGAACGGCTGCAACTTTAATCTATTGCTGTATTTCTCACCCTCTGGCAGTCAGATCCATGCACCCACTACCTCTCTCTTGGTTACTTCAGCTTTGTATTCCCTTCCGAGAGGCAGAAAGGCAGGAGGGGGGGAGGGTGCAGGAGGGGGGGAGGGTGCAGGAGGGGGTGGCTTCCGAAACAAAAAGTAATTTAAATCAACATTTACCATTTGAAAACCGCTCGCTGTCTGTGTCCTGGAAATAAATGCAGCGAGTGTCAACATCTGCGGGATCGTTAATGGGGGGTGGGGGAGGGGGGCAGGGGCACCTCCCATTAACCCTTTCAGTTCTGTGAAGGGAATTGAAGGGTTTACAAAGAAAAAGTGCCCAGCTGTGGGACAGGAGAGGGGGCATCCAGACGGGGAATTAGCCTCCTGTAGATATAGAGCAGGCGTGGCCAAGTCCAGTCCTCGGTGGCCACGAACAGGTCAGGTTTTCAGGATATCCCTACTTCAGCACAGGTGGCTCAATCAGTCGACTGAGCCACCTGTGCTGAAGCAGAGACTGATCCTGTGCTGAAGCAGAGACTGATCCTGTGCTGAAGCAGGGATATCCTGAAAACCTGACCTGTTTGTGGCCATTGAGGACTGGAGTGAGTACTCCCTGATATAGCGGTTAACCCCTTCAGTGCTATAAGGGACAGCAACACAGCTCCAGCATCACCAGGGGTTAAAAAGGAAACAGCTTTCTGGTTTGGAGAGGGGGGGGGGGTAGCTGTGTGGGGGATAACCCCAAAACAGGCAGGCTAAACTGTGCAGCCTCAGCACCCCAAAACAGAATGAGGATATGCGGAGGTGCCGGGTACCACCAGCAAACACACACACTTTCTGTTAATATAGAATAATATCAGACATACTCAGTCTGCCTTTATATGGCAGCATTTCCATTAACCCACTCAGGCTCCAGGAACCCAAAGTCGCATGCGCAGCATCTCTCGGAATAACTCAAATAAATGTTTTTCTCTTCTAATTAGGATTAAAAGCTACTTTAATACACTGAGCAATAGTTTTAATACACTGAGCATCCTGTGATTTCTATAGCAGGTTTAGCCCACCTCCCCAGCAGTGCAAGATCTTTGCAACACTTTCCTGTTTGTGATAATTTGTTGCCAATGTTCCCAGCAGTTTGAGCTGCAAACTGTAACAATAGATAATGTTACCTTAGTAATATAAGGATACATTGTAGCTGCTGAGTTACACTGACTGAAGCAGTCATTATTTAAGGCTGCGTCCATAGAAGGTGGAGCAGCGCTGAGCCGCGCGGACGCTGATGCTCACCTGATCAAGCATGAGCGATTTCATGCACATGCAGGCGAGCCAGCGTCCCCGATCGGGAGGAGGGGCAGTGACGTCGCTGGGCCAATAGCCCGCGATGCACTGACGTCAACGTCACGGTGACGTGACGGCGTCAGCTTCGCGCTGATTGGTTGTTTTCAGCCGACAGCGCGCTGAATAACAGCTTTGGCTGTCGGCTGAAAAATCCAACTCCTGAGCACGCCTGCGGACGCTCGCGGGAGCCCCCTCTCAAGACATCCTGATTGAGGATGCCGGGGCTCAGCGCGGAGCGTTCGCGCGCCTCAGCGCTGCTGGTCCTTCTATGGATGCAGCCTAAGTCACATAATCAGGATTTCTATACATTTATAACAGAAGTACCAAACGATTGCAGCTTAGGTAAGAATGTACAATGATACATTGTCACATGTTTTACATGTACAAATAAGGACACATTTCAACACATGCTGGCGTTTCTATAATGCGAAAGCACTCAGCAATGTTACTACAACTGCTACGGTTTATTTCAAAGTAATTCTTGTTCTGCAAACCCCCCTTCCCTCCTTTCCCCCCTCCTCCCTTTCCCCCCTCCTCCCTTTCCCCCTTCTTCCCCCCTGTCCTCCTCCCTCTCCCCTCCTCCTCCCTCCCCCCCTCCTCCTCCTCCTCCCTCCCCGCGGAGTCTTACTTTGGAGAAACTTCCGGGTAGAAATATATTTTTTGGGAGGCTTTAAATCTGGAAACCTTTGGGATTTTGTATAACTCGCCCCTTTTCTAAGTGAAGAAGTAACACTAACAACATCTCCAGTATATGCGTAGTGTGTTCGGGGATATTGGTTATTGTTCTTATTGCAGTAAACAAGTATTTTTCAACAGGGGTTCCCCGGGCGTCTCTAAAGGGTCCCCTGTAATGTTCAGTTAATTTGAAAATTGTACCAAATACAGAAGAATTTACAATGCATCTGATCTCAGACGCGCTATTAGAGAGGGTTGGGGTTCCTTACAATGCATCTGATCTCAGACGCGCTATTAGAGAGGGTTGGGGTTCCTTACAATGCATCTGATCTCAGACGCGCTATTAGAGAGGGTTGGGGTTCCTTACAATGCATCTGATCGCAGACGCGCTATTAGAGAGGGTTGGGGTTCCTTAAAATGCCTCTGATCTCAGGCGCACTATTAGAGAGGGTTGGGGTTCCTTACCATGCATCTGATCTCAGTCGCGCTATTAGAGAGGGTCGGGGTTCCTTACAATGCATCTGATCTCAGACGCGCTATTAGAGAGGGTCGGGGTTCCTTACAATGCATCTGATCTCAGACGCGCTATTAGAGAGGGTTGGGGTTCCTTACAATGCATCTGATCTCAGACACGCTATTAGAGAGGGTCGGGGTTCCTTACAATGCATCTGATCTCAGACGCGCTATTAGAGAGCGTTGGGGTTCCTTACAATGCATCTGATCTTAGACACGCTATTAGAGATAGTTGGGGGGTTCCTTACAATGCATCTGATCTCAGGCACGCTATTAGAGAGGGTTGGGGTTCCTTACAATGCATCTTATCTCAGTCACGCTATTAGAGAGGGTTGGGGTTCCTTACAATGCATCTGATCTCAGACGCGCTATTAGAGAGGGTTGGGGTTCCTTACCATGCATCTGATCTCAGCCGCGCTATTAGAGAGGATTGGGGTTCCTTACCATGCATCTGATCTCAGACGCGCTATTAGAGAGGGTTGGGGTTCTGCAGAATTTCCCAATATAATTATCTGGTTCCTGAGCAAAAAAGAGGTTAAAAAGCCTGCAGTAAACTGATACTAAATGAGGGAACATTGAGTGGCAGAGAAGGTCTTGTAACGCCCGTTAAGAACTTGTACACCAACGTAACCACTTTCCTGCCAGAGGGGTCCCTAGCACGTCCTTTAGCGCAGGCCCCTTCGCCATCACAGGGGTTTATTTGAAATACCCATTTTGCATCTCATCCCAGGCTAGCTGTGTTTAACGCATGTAAGGGTTTAACCATGTAATGTGGTCTTGAGACAAAAGATGGCACTGTGTGCTCATTTGCATGTCATTTCCCAGAATCCCTTGCTGCAGTGGAAGCACTGCATACTAGGTGATAATGGTGAAAAGCAGGGTTGCAGACCTATCTAAGACATGTGATTGTGCTCACAAGTAATATTTGTATATGCTGTAATATTTTTATATGCTATACGGTGGAGGGTTTTTAGTCACTTTTTCACCCACCATAACTTAAATAATATATATATATTATTTATCTCCCTAAAAACAGCCCAGCTGTATAAGAGCACACACTTTATGAGAGGTCAGTGACTCATTGCTGCGATGATTCCAATGATGCAGTGAGAACCCCACTCTTACAGAATACAACTGTGTCCGTTTCCAAGAGTCACAACATACCGCAATATTTCTCTGGAACGCATTATCTGAGGATTTGAATGCATATTGTTCATCTTAAATGGGACTGCAGCTTGAACATTGAATAGAAGTCCATGTGGGAGCAGCACGCGGATCCTGGTAATCGTTACTTCCAGGCTCCGGCTCTTTCCGAGTGAGATAATTAATTTCCCTTCCTAACAAGCTCTCGCTGAGCCGAGCCAAAGCTGTGAGCTAAAGGGTCACGGAGAAGCTGTCTGTACCAGGCGCTTGCATCCTCTTAATGGCGTTGACCCCCGGAGAACTCCGAAGTCTCCAAGTGTTATTGGTGGGAGAGGAGGGCGGTAATTGAACGGCACTGAATGGCCCTCGTGCTATTAAACGATTCCTAGTGGCAAAGGCCAAAATAATTCCGCTCCGTAACTTTAATCTCCATTCAGCTGAGAGAGAGATACAGATCGTCGCGGTGGCTGCTTTTCATGATACGCCGGGCTGATCTGTTCTCTTAACCCAGGGGCGGTCAATGCCGGTCCTCAAGGGCCACCCCCAAGTCAGGTTTTCAGGATATCCCTGCTTCAGCACAGGTGGCTCAATCAGGGGCTCAGACTGAGCCCCTGATTGAGCCACCTGTGCTGAAGCTGGGATATCCTGAAAACCTGACCTGTTGGTAGCGCTTGAGGGCTGAAGTTGGCCACTCCTGTCTTAACCCCTACAAGGCCACACCTGCAAGAAGAGAGAGGGGGGGGGCGGGCGGGGGTTTTGCATGGCCACGGAGGTAGCAGGACCTCTTGGCGCTGAAGGGGTTACATTTAGCGTTTCCATTACATTTTTGCTGAAGATCACTTTGCGCAGAATTTTGCTGATTTCACCCAAATGTAACAGCTTCGGCAGTAATAGTATGTAAGGGGCAGTAATAGTATGTAAGGGGCAGTAATAGTATGTAAGGGCAGTAATAGTATGTAAGGGCAGTAATAGTATGTAAGGGGCAGTAATAGTATGTAAGGGGCAGTAATAGTATGTATGGGGCAGTAATAGTATATAAGGGGCAGTAATAGTATATAAGGGGCGTAACTGTATGTAAGGGCAGTAATAGTATGTATGGGGCAGTAATAGTGTATAAGGGGCAGTAATAGTATATAAGGGGCAGTAAAGGGCAGTTATAGTATCTAAGGGGCAGTTATAGTATAGAAGGGGCAGTAAGGGGCAGTGATAGTATATAAGGAGCAGTAATAGTATGTATGGGGCAGTAATCTTACTATATATTTCTGAAAGCATTGTATATATGTATGTTTCCCTGGTGTGTTCCCTGTCCCTAGCGGCAATCTTATTGGTCCCTTGGCCCGCCCGCCCCCGCACACCTCTCATTGGCCTCACACACTCACACCACTGCTTCAGGCCCCCTTGGCCAACCCCCGCACACCTCTCATTGGCCTCACACACTCACACCACTGCTTCAGGCCCCCTTGCAGCTCACCTTCCCCCCTCCCGGTGGCCGTCACTCTCCCCCATCACCCGGACCGCAGCTCACCTTCCCCCCCCCCGGACAGGCCCCGCACCTTCCCCCCTCCCGGTGGCCGTCACTCTCCCCCCTCAGCCGGACAGGCCCCGCACCTTCCCTGCTCCCGGTGGCCGTCACTCTCCCCCCTCAGCCGGACAGGCCCAGCACCTTCCCCCCCTCCCGGTGGCCGTCACTCTCCCCCCTCAGCCGGACAGGCCCCGCACCTTCCCCCCCTCCCGGTGGCCGTCACTCTCCCCCGTCACACGGACCGCAGCTCACCTCCCCCCCCCCGGACAGGCCCCGCACCTTCCCCCCTCCTGGTGGCCGTCACTCTCCCCCTCAGCTGGACAGGCCCTGCACCTTCCCTGCTGCACGTTTCCCGGCGGCTCGCGCTCACAGGTGCAGAGAGGGGGCGCGTGCGCAGCGCTCCCCGGACGGGAGGAGGGAGAGCAGAGAAGGGCAATGCGCGCGACAATCGGAGGAGCGCGGGAGAGAGGAGCGGTGCTGTGAGTCCTGGCAGAGGTGAGGGGGCTTTGTGTGTGCGTGGGGAGAGGGGGGGACAGTGTGTGTGGGACACCGTGTGTGTGGGGGGGAGGAGGGGACAGTGTGTGTGGGGGAGGGGTGGACAGTGTGTGTGTGGGGGAGGGGGGGACAGTGTGTGTGGGGGGAGGGAGGAGACAGTGTGTGTGGGGGGGAGGGGGGGCAGTGTGTGTGTGTGCGAGGGGGGGGCAGTGTGTGGGGGAGGGGGGACAGTGTGTGTGAGGGGGGAACAGTGTGTGCGTGTGTGTGGGGGGGGACAGTGTGTGGGGGGGAGAGGGGGGGACAGTGTGTGTGGGGCACCGTGTGTGTGTGTGGGGGGGGGGGGGAGGGAGGGACAGAGTGTGTGTGGGGGAGGGACAGTGTGTGTGTGGGGGAGGGACAGTGTGTGTGTGGGGGAGGGAGGGACAGTGTGTGTGTGGGGGGGACAGTGTGTGTGTGGGGGGGGACAGTGTGTGTGTGGGGGGGAGACAGTGTGTGTGGGAGGGGGGACAGTGTGTGTGGGAGGGGGGACAGTGTGTGGGAGGGGGGACAGTGTGTGTGTGGGTGAGGGGGGGACAGTGTGTGTGGGGGAGGGGGGGACAGTGTGTGTGGGGGAGGGGGGGCAGTGTGTGTGTGTGGGGGAGGGGGGGGACAGTGTGTGTGTGTGGGGGAGGGGGGGACAGTGTGTGTGTGTGGGGGAGTGGGGGACAGTGTGTGGGGGAGGGGGGACAGTGTGTGTGTGTGGGGGGGGACAGTGTGACTCCCGGGCAACGCCGGTTCTCAGCTAGTAGTATATAAGGGGCAGGAATAGTATATAAGGAGCAGTAATAGTATGTATAGGGCAGTAATGGTATATAAGGGGCAGTAAAGGGCAGGAATAGTATATAAGGAGCAGTAATAGTATATAAGGGGTAGTAATAGTATATAAGGGGTAGTAATAGTATGTATGGGGCAGGAATAGTATATAAGGAGCAGTAATAGTATGTATGGGGCAGGAATAGTATATAAGGAGCAGTAATAGTATATAAGGGGCAGTAATAGTATATAAGGGGCAGTAATAGTATATAAGGGGCAGTAATAGTATATAAGGGGCCGTGTGACCCTTGCACGTCGAATGTTAATGTGCAAATAATTTTTTCCTTCGATTTTTGACATTGTGGCTTCTTATTTGTGACGGACGCGACCCCCCCGCGCTCCGGGGACATTTGTTATTAATCCCTCATCTGCCATCGGGCTCCTCGGACATAGGACATGTCCTTTCACATCTTTGCTGCTAGAAGCGACAAAACACAGCAAAGGAGCGGAGGGGGAGACATTCCTATAATTAACTAAATCTGGGGGGGGGTTATCCGGGGGGGAGGTGTATTCGGGGGGGGGGGTGGTTTATCCGTGGAGGGGGGTTGGTTTATCCAGGGGGGTGGGGGTGTAGTACAGTTGCCCAGCTAAAGCTGAAATGCTGTTCTGAGTAATTTGTGGCTTTTTATCCCCGGCTGGTTCCGGGCTGGTTCCGGGCTGGTTCCGGGCTGGTTCCGGGCTGGTTCCGGGCTCGCACACTGTTACACTGTGTGTTTGCTCTATCAGTGTGAGTATGTTTGCTGAGTAACTGTCACTTCGCTGCTCCGCTGTTTGACCAATTGATGTGTAATAGAAACCGGACTCGTAGTGTTCTCGTAGTATTAAACCCCTGATGGCGGCAGAGTGGCCCCTGATGGCGGTGGAGTGGCCCCTGATAACAGGGTGGCCCTGATGAAGGCGTGCAGCCCTCATAGGGAATGGATGAATCTCTGATTGTTGCACTTGGGGGGTCGGGTTGTGTACGTGGGGCAGGGAACAGCTTGGAGATTATATGTTTCCGTTGTCTCACAGAGCGGCTACTCGGAGCCTGCAGGAGTAACCCAGCTCAGCGCTGCCACACTATGCTAATGCACAGCACCCTCAGCGCTGCCACACTATGCTAATGCACAGCACCCTCAGCGCTGCCACACTATGCTAATGCACACACCCTCAGCGCTGCCACACTATGCTAATGCACACACCCTCAGCGCTGCCACACTATGCTAATGCACAGCACCCTCAGCGCTGCCACACTATGCTAATGCACAGCACCCTCAGCGCTGCCACACTATGCTAATGCACACACCCTCAGCGCTGCCACACTATGCTAATGCACACACCCTCAGCGCTGCCACACTATGCTAATGCACATTATCCTCAGCGCTGCCACACTATGCTAATGCACAGCATCCTCAGCGCTGCCACACTATGCTAATGCACAGTATCCTCAGCGCTGCCACACTATGCTAATGCACAGCATCCTCAGCACTGCCACACTATGCTAATGCACAGCATCCTCAGCGCTGCCACACTATGCTAATGCACAGCATCCTCAGCACTGCCACACTATGCTAATGCACAGCACCCTCAGCTCTGCCACACTATGCTAATGCACAGCATCCTCAGCGCTGCCACACTATGCTAATGCACAGCACCCTCAGCTCTGCCACACTATGCTAATGCACAGCACCCTCAGCACTGCCACACTATGCTAATGCACAGCATCCTCAGCGCTGCCACACTATGCTAATGCACAGCATCCTCAGCGCTGCCACACTATGCTAATGCACAGCACCCTCAGCTCTGCCACACTATGCTAATGCACAGCACCCTCAGCACTGCCACACTATGCTAATGCACAGTATCCTCAGCGCTGCCACACAATGCTAATGCACAGCATTCTCAGCGCTGCCACACTATGCTAATGCACAGTATCCTCAGCGCTGCCACACTATGCTAATGCACAGCATCCTCAGCGCTGCCACACTATGATAATGCACAGCACCCTCAGCGCTACCACACTATGCTAATGCACAGTATCCTCAGTACTGCCACACCATGCTAATGCACAGCATCCTCAGCTCTGCCACACTATGCTAATGCACAGCATACTCAGCGCTGCCACACTATGCTAATGCACAGTGCCCTCAGCGCTGCCACACTATGCTAATTCACAGCATCCTCAGTACTGCCACACTATGCTAATGCACAGCATCCTCAGTACTAATACACTATGCTAATGCACAGCATCCTCAGTACTAATACACTATGCTAATGCACAGCATCCTCAGTACTGCCACACTATGCTAATGCACAGTATCCTCAGTACTGCGACACTATGCTAATGCACAGTATCCTCAGCGCTGCCAGACTATGCTAATGCACAGTATCCTCAGCACTACTACACAATGCTAATGCACAGCACCCTCAGCGCTGCCACACTATGCTAATGCACAGCATCCTCAGCGCTTCCACACTATGCTAATGCACAGCACCCTCAGCGCTGCCACACTATGCTAATGCACAGCACCCTCAGCGCTGCCACACTATGCTAATGCACAGCATCCTCAGCGCTGCCACACTATGCTAATGCACAGCATCCTCAGCGCTGCCACACTATGCTAATGCACAGCATCCTCAGCGCTGCCACACTATGCTAATGCACAGCATCCTCAGCGCTGCCACACTATGCTAATGCACAGCATCCTCAGCGCTGCCACACTATGCTAATGCACAGCATCCTCAGCACTACCACACTATGCTAATGCACAGCATCCTCAGCGCTGCCACACTATGCTAATGCACAGCATCCTCGGTACTAATACACTATGCTAATGCACAGCGTCCTCAGTACTGCCACACTATGCTAATGCACAGCATCCTCAGCACTGCCACACTATGCTAATGCACAGCACCCTCAGCGCTGCCACACCATGCTAATGCACAGCGTCCTCAGCGCTGCCACACTATGCTAATGCACAGTACTGCCACACTATGCTAATGCACAGCACCCTCAGCGCTGCCACACTATGCTAATGCACAGTATCCTCAGCGCTGCCACACAATGCTAATGCACAGCATCCTCAGCTCTGCTACACTATGCTAATGCACAGCATCCTCAGCACTGCCACACTATGCTAATGCACAGCATCCTCAGCGCTGCCACACTATGCTAATGCACAGTATCCTCAGCGCTGCCACACAATGCTAATGCACAGCATCCTCAGCTCTGCTACACTATGCTAATGCACAGCATCCTCAGCACTGCCACACTATGCTAATGCACAGCATCCTCAGCGCTGCCACACTATGCTAATGCACAGCATCCTCAGCGCTGCCACACTATGCTAATGCACAGCGTCCTCAGCGCTGCCACACTATGCTAATGCACAGCACCCTCAGCGCTGCCACACTATGCTAATGCACAGCATCCTCAGCACTACTACACTATGCTAATGCACAGCATCCTCAGCGCTGCCACACTATGCTAATGCACAGCATCCTCAGCGCTGCCACACTATGCTAATGCACAG
Organism: Ascaphus truei; assembly: GCF_040206685.1. Taxonomy (NCBI): domain Eukaryota; kingdom Metazoa; phylum Chordata; class Amphibia; order Anura; family Ascaphidae; genus Ascaphus; species Ascaphus truei. The sequence continues at coordinate 47,965,459 of NC_134491.1, read as the reverse complement.
CATCCTCAGCGCTGCCACACCATGCTAATGCACAGCACCCTCAGCGCTGCCACACTATGCTAATGCACAGCATCCTCAGCGCTGCCACACTATGCTAATGCACAGCATCCTCAGCTCTGCTACACTATGCTAATGCACAGCACCCTCAGCGCTGCCACACTATGCTAATGCACAGCACCCTCAGCGCTGCCACACTATGCTAATGCACAGCGCCCTCAGCGCTGCCACACTATGCTAATGCACAGCATCCTCAGCGCTGCCACACTATGCTAATGCACAGCATCCTCAGCACTGCCACACTATGCTAATGCACAGCATCCTCAGCGCTGCCACACTATGCTAATGCACAGCATCCTCAGCACTGTCACACTATGCTAATGCACATTATCCTCAGCGCTGCCACACTATGCTAATGCACAGCATCCTCAGCGCTGCCACACTATGCTAATGCACAGCATCCTCAGCACTACCACACTATGCTAATGCACAGTATCCTCAGCGCTGCCACACTATGCTAATGCACAGCATCCTCGGTACTAATACACTATGCTAATGCACAGCGTCCTCAGTACTGCCACACTATGCTAATGCACAGCATCCTCAGCACTGCCACACTATGCTAATGCACAGCACCCTCAGCGCTGCCACACCATGCTAATGCACAGCGTCCTCAGCGCTGCCACACTATGCTAATGCACAGTACTGCCACACTATGCTAATGCACAGCACCCTCAGCGCTGCCACACTATGCTAATGCACAGTATCCTCAGCGCTGCCACACAATGCTAATGCACAGCATCCTCAGCACTGCCACACTATGCTAATGCACAGCATCCTCAGCGCTGCCACACTATGCTAATGCACAGTATCCTCAGCGCTGCCACACAATGCTAATGCACAGCATCCTCAGCTCTGCTACACTATGCTAATGCACAGCATCCTCAGCACTGCCACACTATGCTAATGCACAGCATCCTCAGCACTGCCACACTATGCTAATGCACAGCATCCTCAGCGCTGCCACACTATGCTAATGCACAGCGTCCTCAGCGCTGCCACACTATGCTAATGCACAGCACCCTCAGCGCTGCCACACTATGCTAATGCACAGCATCCTCAGCACTACTACACTATGCTAATGCACAGTATCCTCAGCGCTGCCACACTATGCTAATGCACAGCATCCTCAGCGCTGCCACACTATGCTAATGCACAGCATCCTCAGCGCTGCCACACCATGCTAATGCACAGCACCCTCAGCGCTGCCACACTATGCTAATGCACAGCATCCTCAGCGCTGCCACACTATGCTAATGCACAGCATCCTCAGCTCTGCTACACTATGCTAATGCACAGCACCCTCAGCGCTGCCACACTATGCTAATGCACAGCACCCTCAGCGCTGCCACACTATGCTAATGCACAGCGCCCTCAGCGCTGCCACACTATGCTAATGCACAGCATCCTCAGCGCTGCCACACTATGCTAATGCACAGCATCCTCAGCACTGTCACACTATGCTAATGCACAGCATCCTCAGCGCTGCCACACTATGCTAATGCACAGCATCCTCAGCGCTGTCACACTATGCTAATGCACAGTATCCTCAGCGCTGCCACACTATGCTAATGCACAGCATCCTCAGCGCTGCCACACTATGCTAATGCACAGCATCCTCAGCACTGTCACACTATGCTAATGCACATTATCCTCAGCGCTGCCACACTATGCTAATGCACAGCATCCTCAGCGCTGCCACACTATGCTAATGCACAGTATCCTCAGCACTGCCACACTATGCTAATGCACAGCATCCTCAGCGCTGCCACACTATGCTAATGCACAGCATCCTCAGCGCTGCCACACTATGCTAATGCACAGCACCCTCAGCGCTGCCACACTATGCTAATGCACAGCATCCTCAGCTCTGCCACACTATGCTAATGCACAGCACCCTCAGCTCTGCCACACTATGCTAATGCACAGCATCCTCAGCTCTGCCACACTATGCTAATGCACAGCATCCTCAGCTCTGCCACACTATGCTAATGCACAGCATCCTCAGCACTGCCACACTATGCTAATGCACAGCACCCTCAGCTCTGCCACACTATGCTAATGCACAGCATCCTCAGTTGAAAGGTTACCGTCCCCCTCTGGTCCCTCACTCTCGGAGGCTGCGCCTGGCTTGCACATACAGTACAGTAGGATCCCTGCCATTGTCTCTCTGTTCCCATCACTGAAACCACAAGACAGGTTAAATGCTGTGAGTGTCCCACGCAGCCTGGCATCCTGTCCCAGCTTCAGGACCCCCGGGGGTATCTCGCAGGCACCGCATTCTGCTTCAGCACACAACACGCTTAAACTATTCCAATGTAACAGTGTATTCCTCATTATCTGACGCGTGACAAATATTCAGTGTATTATCCAGAGAGGGGACTTGAGGGTGAAGACAGAAAAGGATGACATGCAGAATTGGATACATCTCCTTTTAATGTTTGTCAAATAACTCCTCCTATAGGTTCATATACCCCCTCCCTATAACTCCTCCTATTACTCCCTATAACTCCTCCTATTCTACATGTAATCACGTCCTATAACTCCTCCTATTATCCCATATAACCGCTCCCTATAACTCCTCCTATTACACCATATAACCGCTCCCTATAACTCCTATTACCCCATATAACCGCTGCCTATAACTCCTCCTATTACCCCATATACCCCCTCCCTATAACTCCTCCAGGATGGGCTGCAGATGAGCTCCTGCAGGGGAGCCAGGATGGCCTTAGACCCAGGGGTTGGTGGCTGTGTGTTGGAGATGGAAGTAGGAGAGGCTGCAGCAGTGGTGTAGGCCTTGGTGAGGCTGATTGCAAGGTACAGGAGAGTTTGGAGAGAAAGGAAGGGGCAGAACAGAATCTGCTTAAGAAAGAAGAGAAACAAGCTTTATTGAAGAAGTATAACAGGAAGGTAGAAGAATTGGAAATAGAAAATATTAAATTAAAGAGATGTCGTGGTTGTGAGATAGACATGCGCAAGAAGCAAATAAATCATCTGCATATTGAATTAACCTGGTTGGAGGTTGAGATTGCTAAAATAACAGGGGTTCCAGTCAAACAGAAACGTTCCCTTTTAAAAACTATTGAAATGTTAACCCACAGTGCTGAACAGGGTGCTGAGCAGAGCGGGGCGCAGAGCAAAATGCTGAGCAGGGTGCAGAGCAAAGTGCAGAACAAGGCGCAGATTCATATTGTGGAAACGGAAGCCAAAACCCCATTAAATGCTCTCAAGAAAAGATAAGTTTGGTGACGCCTACAAGAAGTGGGAGAGAAACTAGATCCCAGAACAAGTCTGCAAAGTCTAAAGATAAAACAGAGAACTTATCCCAGGAAAATTCTGATTCAGATCCTGACAGTTTAATTCCACCAACTACCAAGAAACCCCTAAAGGGTAAAGCTGCAAAAAAAAAAGAAAGCAAAGGACCGGAAGCTAAAGGTTTCCACAGGAGAAGGTAACAGCCCTGTAATAGGGTCCAAAGACTTCAGGGAAGGGGACTCACCTCAGGGTGTATCAGACTGTGAGCAAGGATCTGTTCCAGAGCTTCCAGCATCCCAGGGGTTAATAGCAGAAGCAGCAGAAGATCTGATTAAAAGACCATTGCATGCAAAGAAAGCAGCAGACACCTGTGATGTGGGGTTATCTCAGACTCCCACGCTGGGAGAAGTTAAAGAAATTACAAAGAAATCTGGAGAGCAGCAAAATAAGAACCTAGAAACTCTGAGAGGAGATCAGCTGGAAATTGAGTTTGTACCTGAGAGCAGTGAGCCAGAGAGCCCATGCTCACCTGGACTTACAGAACCACCCCCCTGCTTATTAGCTGGTCCTGGGATTCAGAACTCTGAGAGAGGCGAACAGCAGGTGGTAATTAGCAACAATGGAGACAGCATTAACCCAGTAGTGCATGGGAGTGAAATTAAGGTTGTGGAGACTGAAAGTGCTGCTTCTATCCAAACAGTTTCTGATAATAGAGTGACCCAATCAGAAGATAGGGTAAAGCAAAGTAATGGCATTAAGGCAACCCCAGTTCACACAGCACCCCCTTCAGCCTGGAGTGGGAGATCCTTTGTGAACGCTGTGACCAGAAATGCACAACCTTTAATGAGGAGGAATGTGGTAAGGTTGAGGTATAAAGACAGTGAGGAGATGAAGCCTGACAGGATTTTTGTAGGAAAACATCTATTGAAAGAATCTTTGGGCTTCAGAGCAGATGACATTTATGCACTTATCCATGTTCCAGGTTCATGCGAATACAATGTCAGCTTTAAGAGACCTCAGGCTCTGGACTATTTCTGGACAATATATGAGAGTCTTAAAAATTCAGAATTATGGAAGTCCTTTGCTGCTATTCCTGTGTCCAAACCGGAAACAAAGTCGGTGACAATTCTCTTCAGACACGAATCAGTCCCAATATCAGATATTCCTATATGGCTTGGCAGACAATGCAAAGTACTGGCTCCACCTACAAGAATTATGGACGCGGAAGAAATTTGGATTGGAGGTTGGAAAGTGCAAGTCAGACTTTGGCGACATGGTAATGTTACAAAGCATTTGCCCAACTCCTTCTTCATAGGAAGAGAAAAAGGAAATTGTTTTTACTATGGTCAGCCAACCTTGTGCCATAGATGTGGTTCAGCCAGACATTTAAGCATGTCTTGTGATGTTCTAAAATGCAACTTGTTCCACTCCTTGGGCCACGAGAGGGCAAGTTGTACAAACATCAGATGTAATTTATGCGATAAATTTGGACATTCATATACGAATTTGCCAGAAGCCTGGCATAATATTTCAAAAGTATGGGAGCAGGAAGTGGACTTCGAAGACAATGAAGCACTTTACGACCGAGCCCTGAAAGTTGCAGACAGAATATGTCCGGATCCGCCTGCAGATGGGGTTGGTCTGGTTCAGCCTAGGGATGGCGCTTGCTTAGATCCTCCTGGGGACGGAGCTTGTCTTGGACCGCCTGTGGATGTAGTTTGCCCAGATACACTTACAGAAGAAACAATTGAGAGTGTAAACAGGGCCCAGGAAATGTCAGAAGACCCCTTAGAAGGAACCTCCTCAAATCTACTCCCAGCAGGGGAACAATCTGGGGAATCAGATGATCCTACTATGATGGAAACCCAAGTGAGGGAAAATAATAATAAAGAAAAAGAAAGTGAGCATCTTTGGGCACAGGGAAAAAAGAAAAGGAAGAAGAGCATGGTAAAAAAACTTGGAGGGACTCTTCGACGTCCTGCAGGTCCCGCTGGTAAAGTTCCTCAGGTAACTATAAAGAACCATTTTTCTGCTCTTAGGAAGGATTGGGGGTCAAGAGCTGAGGACTCCGATGATGTAGAGGAACTTTCCTTATCCGAAGAGGAACATACTATGGATGTTTCCAGAGAGACAGATTCGGACATGATCCCACCTCCAGTGACCATTAAGAGGTTTGGGTCATTGGGGGATAATGTGGGGAAAAAGAAAAAATAATACGGTGTGGTTTTTTTTGGGGGGGGGGGGGCTTAAAATGTTTGTTCATTAATTAATCCTTTAAAGGTAGCAGCTATTAATGCTATAGTTAAGGCTTTTATTTAGTTTCAATTAAAATGTGTATAAAAGGAATGTGAAGTTGCTGTTGAGGAGTAAGGTGGAACAGATGCTGAGTTAATATTGATATAATATAAGTTTGTACATAATGAGCAGTTTTTGTTTGAAATGTTTTTCTATGAAATGTAATGTTGGAAGAAATTTTCAATAAAAAGAGTTCCTCCTATTACCCCATATAACCGCTCCCTATAACTTCCTATTACCCCATATAACCGCTCCCTATAACTCCTCCTATTACCCAATATAACCGCTCCCTATAACTCCTCCTATTACCCCATATAACCGCTCCCTATAACTCCTCCTATTACCCCATATAACCGCTCCCTATAACTCCTCCTATTACCCCATATAACCGCTCCCTATAACTCCTCCTATTACCCCATATAACCGCTCCCTATAACTCCTCCTATTACCCCATATTACCGGGCCGGCTTGATTGCACTGAGCCCCGCGCTCTCCCGTACAACATTGAAACTGATTGCCGGGGGCAGCGCGGGGTCTCTGTAGCTTCGGCTGCTCCTCCTGCTCCTCGTCTCCCGCATCTTCTCCTTGTGAGGACATCAATCATAGTGGGAGGAGATGAGAAGGTAAGACCTGTATATAACTCCTCCTATTACCCCATATAACTCCTCCTATTACTCATATAACACTCCCTATAACTCCTCCTATTACCCCATATAACTTCTTCTATTACTCATATAACACTCCCTATAACTCCTCCTATTACCCCATATAACTCCTCCTATAACTCCATATAACACTCCCTATAACTCCTCCTATTACCCCATATAACTTCTCCTATTACTCATATAACACTCCCTATAACTCCTCCTATTACCCCATATAACTCCTCCTATTACTCCATATAACACTCCCTATTACTCCTCCTATTACCCCATATAACTTCTCCTATTACTCATATAACACTCCCTATAACTCCTCCTATTACCCCATATAACTCCTCCTATTACTCCATATAACACTCCCTATAACTCCTCCTATTACCCCATATAACTCCTCCTATTACTCCATATAACACTCCCTATTACTCCATATAAGCGCTCCCTATAACTCCTCCCATTACTCCATATAAGCGCTCCCTATAACTCCTCCCATTACTCCATATAACTCCTCCTATTACTCCATATAACACTCCCTATTACTCCATATAAGCGCTCCCTGTAACTCCTCCTATTACTCCATATAACTCCTCCTATTACTCCATATAACTCCTCCTATTACTCCATATAACACTCCCTATTACTCCATATAACCGCTCCCTGTAACTCCTATCACTCCATATAGCCGCTCCCTGTAACACGTTGACCTATATGCTCTCTCTACCTGCCCTGCCGCATACAGGAGATAGCCGGGCAGATTGGGAGGCTTTTGCTGAGTGTTCATTAATTCTGCCTAAAGTTCAGAGGGAGTTTTCCCAAATGGAAGTATCACAAGCTCACCTCTTACTGTGGCAACAATGGCTCGTTCTAATTATTTCAGGGGAAGCTAGTGGCACCAAATGACACCCCAGCCTGGGCTGCACATCTGCTTCTGCCTCCTGTTCCCCGAGGGCACGGGATCCAGATGCATTTAAAATAGCTTCTCCTGTTTTTATTTCGGGTAAGCCTCCTGCCACGCTGACTCACAAAGTGATAAAGCGCTAATTGGCAATTTGGTTGTGCACACTTTAATGTGTGTGTGAGGAGGGCAGGAGCCGGCCTCAGAATGTGTAATGTGACAGATGTCGCCTGTATGTCCTTGTGAGCTGCACACGGGAGAAGGGGAATTCTTGATCGCTTCCATAAAATTGAATCTTGGATGAGGCTCGGAAACCCATTACTTTGATGGCACTAGCTGCATACTGTACAGGGAGCACAAGTGGGGCCATGGTCCCTGCCCTGAAACGCTAAGCGCTATTCAACTGAGTTGCTGACCGCCCCACAACTAAAGGGGAACGCCACAAAACCTTTTAGTAATGAGATCGTTTTGCAATATCTGTAAGCGACCCATCTGAATCTCCCAGAAGCCTGCGGGACACACTGATCCCGCGCTCTGCGTGCCGGACCCCCGCGCTCTGCGTGCCGGACCCCACACTCTGCACACCAGAACCCACACTCCGGACCCCTGCGCTCCGCGTGCCGGACCCCCGCGCTCCGCGTGCCGGACCCCCGCGCTCCGCGTGCCGGACCCCCGCGCTCCGCGTGCCGGACCCCTATGCTCTGTGAGCCGGACCCCCGTGCTCCGCGAGTCGGACCCCCGCGCTCCGCGAGCCGGACCCCCGCGCTCCGCACCCTTGCGCTCCGTTTGTTGGACCCCCCCGCTCTGCGAGCTGGACCCCCGCACTCTGCGAGCCGGACCCCCGCACTTTGCGAGCCGGACCCCTGCGCTCTGCGAGCCGGACCCCCGCGCTCTTTGTGCCGGACATGGCGACTCATGATAGAAAATGCCTTTATCAGGCAGAAGAACAAGCTCCACCTTGGGAGAAGCGGTTGATTAATGGCTTTTCAGGCCGGGCTCCCGCCTGTTGTCAGAGACGCACATCTGGCCCATAAACCGGCAGCCAGATGAGGAGACGGTAATTAAAAGCTTCATGGTCCTTTCCGAGCACCTTGAAGTGTCACCGCTCTGAGGAGCGGGTGCAATGCGCTGCAGGACTCTAGTTGTAGTTGAAGTGCAATACTCTGCACATCTTTGGCGATGTTTTAGTGCAGGAGTGGCCAACTCCAGTCCTCAAGGGCCACCAACAGGTCAGGTTTTTAGGATATCCCTGCACTAGCACAGGTGGCTCAATCAGTCCCTGCTTCAGGAAGGAATTCGACTGAGCCTCTGATTGAGCCACCTGTGCTGAAGCAGGGATATCCCGAAAACCTGACCTGTTGGTGACCCTTGAGGACTGGAGTTGTCCCCCCTGGAGTAGTACAATGCTCTGCAGGTTACAATGCTTCAGCACAAGTGGCTCAATCAGTGGCTCAGTCTTCGACTGCATCACCTGTGCTGAAAAAGGGGTATCCTTAAAACCTGACCTGAGGACTGAAGTTGGCACCCCTGCGAGAGACCAAAGTGGCGGCTGCTGCTCCGTATAAGCCCTATACAGAAGAAATCCATCCTAGTACTGTATACACAGTGTTCCCCAAGCTTACAGCTTCACAATGCGAGGGAGATGGTGCAATACAGGTTCAATAATTGCAGCTGTTGAACGTGTGACACAGAGCTTACACTCTAATTGGGAGCTGTGGGCCTCTGATATGAGAGAGCCAGTGGTTATCTTCTTGCTCTCCCTGTTCCCTGCATGGGTAGCCTCTCCTGCGAGCTCTGTTCATTCTCTGTATGATGAATGGGCTGTGAGCGGCAGGGAAATGGAGCTAATCAGGGAGTTTATTGGACGACGGAGAACCATCTGTTAATGTAAATGCTGGAAGGTGCGTTCGGGGAAGGAGCGCTGACAAATCCTTTCCTTAGCATTGCAGCCCTGGGAATCCAGAGAGGGCAGAGGGCAAGACGCAATACATTAACCCCTGCTCTGTGTGTTATACAGAGACACGCTGCTCTGTGTGTTATACAGAGACACGCTGCTCTGTGTGTTATACAGAGACACGCTGCTCTGTGTGTTATACAGAGACACGCTGCTCTGTGTGTTATACAGAGACACGCTGCTCTGTGTGTTACAGAGACACGCTGCTCTGTGTGTTATACAGAGACACGCTGCTCTGTGTGTTATACAGAGACACGCTGCTCTGTGTATAATACATGCAACACCTTTCCCCCCACCCTAAATTAGATTATATAGCTACCGGTGTATTCTAGTGCTGATGCATACATGAGAGGTGGAACAGAAGGCCGGAGAACTCCGCGATGGTATAGGGAGGCATCAGGACAGGTTCTCAGTGATGGTTATACAGCAAAAACAGAAAAAAAAGTGCGCGCAAGAGAACCATGAACTGGTGCAGCGCGGGAACGAACCTTACTGTGTAAATTATAACTGTAGGGGATGGGCGTATAAAACGGAATATAGATCGATGTGTCTAACCGATATAAATATGCTAAAACATGTACAGTATAACAATTGAACCCTCCTATGGTATAGGATTATGACATGAACCATATAATAAGTAAAAGGTTCATATGGAAAGTCCTGTGATCTTCAAAGAATCTGCACAAATGCTTGACAGGCCATGAAACGAAAAGAGAGAAAACAAACACACATCATAGCGCACAACTGTTGGGTAACTCAGTGTACACTATGTAACATATATCAATAAATGAACTCCTAGTAAACAAACTACAAAACATATATTTATTAAAAAATAATTAACTCTGTCATAAGAGACAACACTGAATCCATGGAGGGCAGCTCGTCATCCGGAGATGGGAAAAATCACAACCCTACTTACAGCAAGAAAGGTTTTGGCAAGCGATGTATAAGCAGAGTCCTCACAGTCTTTCAGGGGTCCACAAACCTGCAATTGCACGGCTGGTTCCCCTTCCTTCCTCCTCCCGGCACTGAACGCGCGCCCGCACGCGAGTGTGCACGTGTCATTAAAGGGACAGTGGCTGGTAACTAAGCACTGGCCTGTCAAGCATTTGTGCGGAGTCCTTTGAAGATCACAGGACTTTCCATATGAACATTTGGCGCCAGGTTTTCTTTATTTTTCATGTTGTTTCTGTTTGTACTATACAGTAGGTACTAGGGAGGCCACCTTTATTTAAAGGATATTTTTTTATATTTTGTTGTTTACACTTTAGCGCTATAGTCACATTTTTTTTGTTATGAACCATACAATAAAAGATATTATGTAAATAAGATATAATGCACCACAGGCACTATATAGCCTGACAGGTGGACAAGTGATAACTATGAATGGGCTATAGTTCGTTAGCAATTACAAACATGAGTGGATGTGTCCTGAAAAGTCCAATGCCACTGTACTGTAATGCAGAAGTAAAGTAAATGATATGCTGTTGGATGCTGCCCCGTGCAAGGATAACTAGTCCCATGTATATAAGACAGAGACAAAACAAGTAAATGGGGCACATTGGGAGCATTTAGTTGAAATTGTATATGTGAGTTATCAAATGCTCATGGTACAATAGACAATAAAAAGAAAATAAGAAACGAAAACTTTGCCTGTAAGTCTTTTCCGATGTGTAGTGCAGTATGGAAGGTGATGTTATTAAACACTCTGGGAGCCCGTCTGACGTCCTTCTATTGGTGCCTGGAGTGGGGACTGCTTTTGGAGCCGCTGTAGTTCTCCTGTAGCGTTCGCACCCTGTGCTGGTTACTCAGGGCGTGTCCTGCTTCTTCGGGGAGTAGTGCTGTTTTGCGGCTGGCCTCCTTGTAGTCCGTGACTCGCTCTCCATTGCACCGGAAGTAACTGCAACTGTAAAATAAATGAGTGCTTCCCCTAATAGTAGTATAATCCTTTGATATTATGAGCTTGGGACAGTTAATACCTCTCATCATAAACTCTCAACACTGATCATAATCAAAAGGCTGTAATATCAAAGTGCATGCCTTCAGTTCTTTAGAGATAAGGCTACTGATAATTCTAATAATCATAATTAGATGTCATTCAATCTAAATATGTTACCCATTCTATGCCCTAGCAGACTAAAATCTTTGATGTATGTTTAAAGTCTAGTTACTCCAGACCCAAATAAAAGATGTTCCACCTAATTTTTCAGGCTACGAGAGAAAGGATGCATAAGGAGACAGGAGAATTGCTGTGGGAAAAGGCACGGGGTACGAGCTGTGTCCCGAGAGTCCATTAGAGCAATATGATTTTTTTCAACATCCCCCAGGTTGCATAGTTTGCAATTTGAATATCCAGTAGGATTCTCGCGGTCTTAATCTGAGAAACCTGTCACCCCTTGCTGAGCCCATTTTAATCATTTCAATTCCTATTACTCCGAGTCCCTCAGGTTTGTCGTTATGCTTAAGAGCAAAGTGCCTGGACACCGCGTGTCCCATGAACCCCCTGGTAATATTTCTACGATGTTCTAGAAACCTTTCCCGTAGTGTCCTTTCCGTATGGCCTACATATTGTAGGCCGCCGTTGCACTGAAGTAGATAAACTACACGTGTGGTATTGCAATTGATGAAATGCTTTCATTTAAATATTTATTTTGTAACCTTGGACCTGAATTCCAAAACCTTGTTTCCAATGTGTTTACAAGTACAGCATCCGTTTCATCCACATTTATAACTACCTGCTGGACACTTGGGGGGCCAGGACTCCCCTGTGGCGTGGGTTTTAGTCTTAGTTACTTGTGCCTTTGGTAACACTCTTTACAGATACACACTGCTCTGTGTGCTATATACAGATACACACGCTGCTCTGTGTGTTATAGACAGATACACACGCTGCTGTGTGTTATAGACAGATACACACCCAGAGAAGGGGGGGGGGTTACAGAGGGACCTACGAGGAGTTTCTCTGGGCTCAGGTGGGGCCCAGTTCCCCTAAGAAGCAAAGGATGCAAGGCCTGTGCTAAAGCAGGGATGTCTGCTTTGGAGGACTTACAAACAGATGAGCAAAAACCCTTTGTTATTGCCGTGTGCAAAGACTGTAGGTTGTGGCATTTGCCAGGGCATGTTTTAGCTGGGAACCAGTATAGTTGGCCAGCGGTCTTTAGAGAGAGCTGAAGAAAAGTCAGTTAGTTTCCCTAACAGGAATACGATTTTATTTTATTATTTGGTTTTCTTAAAGGGACGGTGGGCTTGTTGTATAATTTAATCCCTGTAAATAAACCCCTGCATATAAAATACAGTGTTTCCGGCCTTAAATTGGGACAAAAGAGACTGCGACGTGGTGTGGGCATCACAACAGTTACACGCTGCTCTGTGTGTTATACAGATACGCACGCTGCTCTGTTTTCTAGATTACTATATATACCGTAGATAGCAGTTTAAGGTGTCAGACAGCACTTGGTCACACACTTTCTGTCTTCAATTACAGATACTCATCTCCTTTCCTGCTGTTACAAATAGTGTGTCACTTCCTGCCAGTGGAAACAAATAGCATGTCACTTCCTGTCAGCGGTTACAAATAGCGTGTCACTTCCTGCCAGCGGTTACAAATAGCTTGTCACTTCCTTTCCATGATGCCATCCCTCTTTGCTCCCTGGCGGGCGCCAGCCTGCCCCTGTGAGATTACATTAGATGGGGTGAAGGGTGATCTGATTCTAGGCAGGCCATCTGTCACCGTGTCACCTCCTGTCACATTTCTAATATCTCTGCATGACGGGGCACCCAGGCCTCGGCCGTTAAAGGCTGCTTGGCAGTGAAGGAGCTGTAATATCATTTGAAAGTGACCCTCCGGTCAGAAGATTAAAGACATGTCACTCTGTTTATTCGGGGGGTCTATTTATCAATCCCACAAACTGGCAGATTTTTAATATGGATTTCTTAACCCTTTCACTGCCTGCGATGCACCTGTGCTGTGTATACATGTTATGGTGTAGTAGTGTGTGTGTGGGCGGGGGAGGCTGGCACTGGTGCTGCCTTCGCTGTGCTGTGTATATATGTTATGGTGTAGTAGTGCATGAGTGAGGGGGAGGCTGGCACTGCCACTGCCCACGCTGTACCTGTGCTGTGTATACATGTTATGGTGTAGTAGTGAGTGAGGGAGACTGGCACTGCCAATGCTGTACCCATGCTGTGTATACATGTTATGGTGTAGTAATGGGAGAGGGAGACTGGCACTGCCCATGCTACCTGCGCTTTGTATACATGTTATGGTGTAGTGTGTGAGTGAGGGGGAAACTGGCACTGCCCATGCTGTACCCGTGCTGTGTATACATGTTATGGTGTAGTATTGTGTGTGTGTGGTGGGGGGCGGGGGGAGGGGAGACTGACGCTGCCCATGCTGTACCCGCGCTGTGTATACATGTTATGGTGTAGTAGTGAGTGAGGGGGAGGCTGGCACTGCCCGGGCTGTATTTATGGGTTTTCCTGGGGGGTTGGAGGGGTATAGTTTTTCTGCGGTTTTGTTTGACTGTTGCATTGTCCCAGCCTTCTCTGGGCCTCCGCAGAGACTCTCCTGGGGTTCTGCTATACTATGTAACATTCCTGGAAGGTATGAACGAGTGGGGCGGTACTGAGACGCAATTAAGGGGGAGAGGGGTTAGTGCTGGCAGCATGGCGTTACAGAGAAGGGGTGTGCAGTGTTATACTGTAGGTAGCAGGGGTGGTTGTTTGTGAGGAGGCTGTAGTGTGGCTGCAGTGGTCTCTCTGCTCCCCCCCCCCCAGCCTTTTTTCTGCTCTGCTGATCCTTACTGCCAGATTTCAGGACTCCGCTGATCCTTACTGCCAGATTTCCGGACTCCGCTGATCCTTACTGCGAGATATCGGGACTCCGCTGATCCTTACTGCCAGATTTCAGGACTCCGCTGATCCTTACTGCGAGATTTCCGGACTCCGCTGATCCTTACTGCCAGATTTCTGGACTCTGCTGATCCTTACTGCGAGATTTCAGGACTGCTGATCCTTACTGCGAGATATCGGGACTCCGCTGATCCTTACTGCCAGATTTCAGGACTCCGCTGATCCTTACTGCCAGATTTCCGGACTCCGCTGATCCTTACTGCCAGATTTCAGGACTCCGCTGATCTTTACTGCCAGATTTCAGGACTCTGCTGATCCTTACTGCCAGATTTCAGGACTCCGCTGATCCTTATTGCCAGATTTCAGGACTCCGCTGATCCTTACTGCCAAATTTCAGGACTCCGCTGATCCTTACTGCCAGATTTCCGGACTCTGCGGATCCTTACTGCCAGATTTCAGGACTCGGCTGATCCTTACTGCCAGATTTCCGGACTCTGCGGATCCTTACTGCCAGATTTCAGGACTCCGCTGATCCTTACTGCCAGATTTCCGGACTCCGCTGATCCTTACTGCCAAATTTCAGAACTCCACTGATCCTTACTGCCAGATTTCATGACTCCACTGATCCTTACTGCCAGATTTCAGGACTCGGCTGATCCTTACTACCAGATTTCCGGACTCTACGGATCCTTACTGCCAGATTTCAGGACTACGCTGATCCTTACTGCCAGATTTCAGGACGACGCTGATCCTTACTGCAAGATTTCCGGATTCGCTGATCCTCACTGCCAGATTTCATGACTCCGCTGATCCTTACTGCCAGATTTCAGGACTCTGCTGATCCTTACTGCCAGATTTCAGGACTCCGCTGAATCATTCTTAAGGGAAATGCAGCAGAGGGAGCAGAGGGAGCACGAGTTGCAGCAGAGGGATGCAGCAGAGGGAGCAGAGGGAGCACGAGTTCACGGCACTTTCTGCATCGGCGCAGGGTGAGACATAGCTGTGTATGTCATTGTGAGGAACAGAGTGGGAGATAGCCGTGTATGTGAGGAGCAGGGTGACAGCTGTGTATGTCTGAGTGAGGTACAGGGTCAGAGATAGCTGTGTGTGTCTGTCACATAGCTGTGCACGTCAATGAAAGAGAGAAAAGAAAAAGGGCTCTAACAAAAGTCCAAGTTTCACAGAGTAAGGTGTTAAACCCGATATAAAAATGTGAATAACTTTTATATCTGCGTATAAATGCAAATAAATTATGGTGATAAAAATATAATAAAAAAGGTGTAACATGGCAAAGACAAATGTGTTATTTACTAATATTAAAGATAACCGCTTAACCTTTATTATCTCCCTAAACGTGGATATATACTGCTGGCAAACACAATATATGTTGGTGAATAAGCCGCACAAGAGGTGTGTATGTGTCAGGTACAATGCAGGCGTGTGCAATATGGAAATACTCACTCGTAAAGGTGTTGTCTCACTGTACTGGCAGACATCTTTAAAGGTCTCAAACACTTATAATAAAAGAGAACATGACAGCCAAATGTGTATAAAACTGTAATAAGTAGCATGCTTGGTATGTGTGATTATACGTGGACTTTCCTTCCTACGTTGGCGATCTCTCTGATATTATTCAGTGCCCGCAGGCAGTCATTAGCAGCTACTCATTGGCCCCCGGAGACCGTTTCACCTCTGAGAGCAGAGTGCTAGAGAAGGAGGGGCAGAGAGAGGGAGACTGTCAGGAGCCAGGACCAGGATCCTATAATTATAGGTTTCTTCTTCCGCCCTGGCAGGGATCCTGAGTGTAATGAGGGGGGGATGGGGAGGGGGGGGTCAGTGACACAGGATATTACTGTGTGAGATAAACAGCTACGGTTTGACGACAGAAAGATTTGTAATCTGCTGCAGAGTAAGAAACATCCGCACACCCTGCCCGTCTTGCGCACCCTGCCCGTCTTGCGCACCCTGCCCGTCTTGCGCACCCTGCCCGTCTTGCGCACACTCACCCTGCCCATCCTTTACACTTTGCCCGTCTTGCACACACACTACATCACCCCATGGGGGCCAGAATACCTTCACTGCACTTGATTTTTGAAAGGATCCTGTTACATGCTTTAACTTCTCTTTCAGTGAGGAGTGCTCCTCGCCCAGTGAGAGGAGCAGCAGGGGAGAGAGCTGTGTATGTTACAGTGAAGATTGTGCAGGTTCTGAGTGTTTTGATTAGGGAATGTGACTTTGACACCAAACTCTTACATTTACAGCAACTAAGTACTGTGTGACTTATTAGCCATACAAAAGTAGGAGACAATAACCGCGAGAAGGTGGAGAGAGGTCAGAGACTGGACAGTGAGAAGGTGCTGAGAGGTCAGAGACTGGACAGTGGGAAGGTGCTGAGAGGTCAGAGACTGGACAATGAGAAGGTGCAGAGAGGTCAGAGACTGGACAATGAGAAGGTGCAGAGAGGTCAGAGACTGGACAATGAGAAGGTGCAGATTGGTCAGAGACTGGACAATGAGAAGGTGCAGAGAGGTCAGAGACTGGACAGTGAGAAGGTGCTGAGCGGTCAGAGACTTGGACAGTGAGAAGGTGCTGAGAGGTCAGAGACTGGACAGTGAGAAGGTGCTGAGAGGTCAGAGACTGGACAGTGGGAAGGTGCTGAGAGGTCAGAGACTGGACAATGAGAAGGTGCAGAGAGGTCAGAGACTGGACAATGAGAAGGTGCAGAGAGGTCAGAGACTGGACAATGAGAAGGTGCAGATTGGTCAGAGACTGGACAATGAGAAGGTGCAGAGAGGTCAGAGACTGGACAGTGAGAAGGTGCTGAGCGGTCAGAGACTTGGACAGTGAGAAGGTGCTGAGAGGTCAGAGACTGGACAGTGAGAAGGTGAAGAGGTCAGAGACTTGACAATGAGAAGGTGCTGAGCGGTCAGAGACTGGACAGTGAGAAGGTGCTGAGCGGTCAGAGACTGGACAGTGAGAAGGTGCTGAGAGGTCAGAGACTGGACAGTGAGAATGTGCTGAGGTCAGAGACTGGACAATGAGAAGGTGGAGAGAGGTCAGAGACTGGACAGTGAGAAGGTGCTG
>NC_134491.1:47903406-47943406 GCF_040206685.1 Ascaphus truei | reverse complement strand
CTTGGGGAGAGTCAGGAGGAGGAGTTGGGGCGGGGGCGGGCAGTTACATGGGGCACAGATTATAATGAGATGTATCATATTCTGCGTCTCTGCCCCATTCTTTTTTCCTTTCATTTGACACCAATCCCCCATATCTGACATGACATAGGGCTACAATTCTGCACCCGATGTAAGAAACCATTCTTTCATAAGCCGCAGCAAAAAACGGAGCAGTGCGTCTGAATACACCATTCTCTGCGTTCGTACATACACCCCCGAGCTGTGCTCTCTCAGCAACGCCCCGATACCATCAGGCACTGACATACCATCCCAAAATATCTGTGGGGTCTGCATGGAATGTGACAGAACATGTGCTCGCTGAGTGTTACCTGTAAGACACATTATTGTATCTCTGATATACCCGTTCTGTGTAAACATCACTCTTTTCCACGTACACACACGAGGCTCGGTCCTCTCCACAGGATCCCCAACAAGCTGCCTCCACAAATCTCAATTATTCCCAAACAAATAAGCTTTGCATATTCTCCCAATGGAGGTGTCTGAAATCTGTCCTCCCGCCCAAATAACAGCGAAATGAGCAGCCAGTGTCTCTCTGATGACTTGCGACACTTACAAGCTGTGTCCCTGCTTAATTAACCTGAAGGAAAAGGAAGGTAATAAATGTGTTTATGCAGCTGCTGCTCCAGTAGAATTATTACACCGTCAACGTTACAATTCTGTGATGAGAGCAGCCGCAGAATGAGAACGCTTAAAGCAGCAAATACTACCTTCCCCTCTTGTTTTCTTATTTGTACTGTGTGTGCAAAGCGCGTGACAATATATCATTCTATGTTCTTACCTAAGTTGCAATCGTTTGGTGCTTCTGTTATAAATCTGTAAAAATCCTGCTTGTGTACCTAACATAATGGCTGCTTCAGTCCGTGTAACCCAGCAGCTACAATGCATCCTTGTAGTACTAAGGTAACACTATTGTTACAGTTTGCAGCTCAAACAAATGATACCAAACAGGAAAGTGTTGTGAAAATCTTACACTGCTTGGGAAGTGTGCTAAAACCTGCTATAGAAATCAAAGGATGCTCAATATATTAAAACCCATTAAAAATGGCATTAGAGTAGAGTACATTTTTTTTGTAATACTACAGAACCGATTTTTAAAAAAAAAATATATATTATATGTGATTTTACGTTTTGCGGTTTTAACGCTGTTACTGCAGGAGGAGTCTGCAACGTCTGCAGTGCCAAGCAACGTACAGCAACAAATATCCACATACCAAGCAATGAATACCTATATTCAAACTATACATTGCCATACATGACTGGGAGGGCTGGTATAACATTATATACCCCATGGATCCTTGTTGCCCCATTCAAGCAGTCACAAACACTTGAAGCAAAACAAGTTCGACATATACATAGTGGGAAGACTCAGGAGATGTACAAGCGTAGGTGGTGTCACAGGGTCCTGTCCTGCTGCCAGGTTCTCTGCTTCTGGAAGGGGACAGAGCTCCCTCTACAGAACGAGTTACTGTCCTCCTCACATCTCAGAAAGGCAGCTTCTCGCCTCTCCCTGGCGTGGGACTTCTCTCATCCCCTGAAATGCAGGTTCCCTTCCGCACACACATGCACGATGGAGAGATAGCGAGAAAATTAATTAGAACAGCAGCCTTGGGCCCGTCTCGCAGTATTCAAGGTTGTTTCAAGGTATACTTCAGTTAACCCCTTGGCAGCAGGAGATGCCAGCTGGATGAGGCTGTACCATGCACGGCCCCCCGCGTGGTGACGCAGTGACACTGCCTATGCGTCACTTTCACAATGACGCAGCCTTGCAGGGAATTATTTACAGCGTCACACAAAGCCCGCTGCCTCGAACGCCCTTGACATTAACCCCATAGTTGCTAGCAAAGCCTGCCGAGCTGTGAAGGAGTCAGAACAGGTTGGGAAGATATAGTTAACCAACAATGGCTCATCTATCCCGACAGCCGGAGATGCATCTTAAAAGGGTTTGTTCCACTATCTGTAGCTCCGGCCTTTAATCTTCCTGAGCACTTATCACAGAGCTGCAATCAGGCGCCTCTGATCCTCCGCGCGCTCTGATTTTAGGGCTCTGTCACTCACGTGTTGTATCAGGGCAGCTGTAAATCAGAGGGGACCCCTGTGTATGGAGGGGGACCATAAAATCTTCAGTCAGCTGGGATAGGTCAGGAGGCCACGTTCACGACACATGTTGGGAGGTTCAGTTTGGCTTCCGAGAGCCCAGAGTGCTGAGCGTGAACCCCTTGGAGACCCGAGAGCCCACAGATCCAACGAAGAGCGTCTTTCATGTGAGGAAACGACCTGGAATTGAAGCCCCTTAAATCCCACACGAGCTGGGACGAGAGTGGGGTGGGGGTGCAGGGATGATACATTGAGATGTTCACAAGGCTTTCTGTGACCGTGCTCTGCGGTCTGGCGCTGGACATCACACGAGATGTAGCAGGTTAATTGTCCCCCAGTTAACATATCGGCGCCGATGTACTCAAATCTCAATTCACATTTATTTGCGCGTCATTATTTCAGTGCTAAAAACGAATACACGCGTTAAAAAAAATGCAGGTCCCATTTATGAAGCTTTCAGACATGTCACTTTATTTCAAATGACTTTGCCGCGTTGCTCCTGTTGAATACTTGATTGATGCAATTTAAATGAACAAAGAATGATGGGTATTTTTTTTTTAATTCCGATCTAGTATTAGTAAATATGAATTATGAGTGTAATATATAATATCGATAAAGTATAGGAAAAACGGGGCACTCGCTTGTAATCCACAATCGATTAAAAAAAATAGAAAAAAAAGGGGTAGCCAGGTACCCTGAGGCACGAAACAAAGGCTTTATTGGAACATTGCAGGAGTACAAAAAGGAAAAAAAGAACCTCCCACGCGTTTCACGCAAGTGTTGCGCTTTCTCAAGGAGCCTTGAGCTCCGGGGGAGGGGGAAGATTGCTAGAGAGTACGGAGGTCGGCGAGGAGCAGCACTGCCAGCAGCGGGACCGCAGGGGGATGCGAGTGCACACACAGGAGGTTAGAGGATATCACCGCCCGCCTCCTCTCCACCGCTTGTCCCGTATAAATTACTGCTCACATAGGCAGTCTCCCGCCTCAGTCCCTATATGAAGCACAGCCGCAGTGCTACTACTTTCAGGGACAGTTTGAGGCTCTCCCCCCAATCCCTTACAGCCTTACAAGACATTGGACGTGCATCGCGGAGCGCAAGACGGCACCATTTTTCTATATCTGTAATATATAATAGCCAGGCTGTAATGATGATACTTTTTAAAATCTATCGATATTCCCATAAAACAGAGGGGCACAGAAACCTCACTCATGGCCTGGCCCTCGACCACGCAGGAATCAAATGTATTGAAATAAATCCAATACACTCACAATTTCAATGAGTAACAAAAGCAGATTACCAGGTGACCTCGGTGCTGAACCTCCGTGGTGACCTCCGTAGTGTCCTCCGTGGGTCTTCTGTCCCGGTGACTCCTTGTTGGTATACACCTGAAGACCTGTTTGCAGTCCCACTGCTCCTGGAGGTTAGCCTGGTGTCCGCTCCCATAGCTGGGAGGGCTACTTCTTTAGTGACGCTGCCCCCAACATTACTGCGCAGATCAGTGGATATGGATTGATTTCTCTATTTTATATATTCCATGTTGCATTGGTGCCTCGATAGATAGCAACTTAATTCTGCGCTAACACTACTTAGTATTATTATGGGCTGCGCCACGTTGAACATGAAGGACGATTTTGACGCCCCTTTAATTGATTTGGAGGCGAACATAATGTATTATTTTTTGGAGCTTCCCTTTTACATCTGCACGCCAAGCGCAGTCCATCTCTGTGCGCCATAACAAAATAATCATATTTGCCGCAGCTGCCGTTATTTGAGGCTAGTACATCGGTGCACACGAGCACCATGAAAATGGCAGTTTACATGCGCCACTCTTGTGCAAAAAGTGCGGTTTGTGACACTTATTACATAGGCGCCGTCCTGTTAGAATGCAGCGTGTCCGTAGGATTCTGTGGCAGTATTGCTGCAGAATATCACCGCCTATCCCACCAAACGTGACACATGAAGCCTGTTACCTCTGGATATATTGACGTGTGGTGGATACACTGTGCTACTCTCACATCTCTCATCTGGAAAATCCACAAGCTGTTCATCATGTAACCCTTCAATTGAGCAACTTTTACTGGAATTGTTGTCATTTTTTTGCAGCAGGTAAAAACTGTGTCTCACGGAAGGTAACACCAGTGCATCAGTTAATCCAAGGGTGGGCACCGCCAGTCCTCAAGGGCCAACAACAGGTCAGGTTTTCAGGAGATCCCTGCTTCAGCACAGTCTGCCACTGATTGAACCACCTGTGCTGAAGCAGGGTTATCCTGAAAACCTGAGCTGTTGGTGGCCCTTGAGGACTGGAGTTGCCCACCCCTGAGTTATTCCATTCATTAAGTTTGTGCTAGTAGCTTTGAAGTTTTATCCTAATAGTCCCGGGAATAATATAACCCCATCAGGTCCCACTAACGTACAATGTTACAATTAGATTGTAAGCTCTTCGGAGCAGGGACTCCTTTTTCTAAATGTTACTTTTAAGTCTGAAGCACTTCTCCCCTTCGTGTTATTTATATCTTATTTATATGATTGTCACCATTACTGCTATGAAGCGCTATGTACATTTAATGGCGCTATACAAATAAATACATACATACATACATGTTTTATTAGTTTGCTTCTTCACTTTCAGACCCCTGTATACTCCTCCTTTCTTTGCCGTCCAGTTTCCTCCTTCCCTGTGTCACCTTCCTACCCGTGTCACCGCGTCCTCTCTCTCCGCAGTTAACATATTATAGCAGGTAATACCAGTGTCACATTTCTCCGTTTAAAGACCCAGTCCCCAGGGCTGCAATTCCTGCGCCTTTGTGTGTGTGTGCACTAAATGGACCATTAGTAATCGTCTTTTGTCACTAACAGGAGCAGAGCGAAGGCAGCGGTGACACTGCCGGCTGCCCGGGACGTGTCTTGCGCCGTGTTCATTTGGCGTTCGGTTAACCCTCTCCGTGCTGGGCACGCTGCCAGTACATCACGGCTACTAACGTGTTTTTACTTAACCCCTTCACTGCGTTGCAAAGCTGTCCCTCCTGGCAGCGATGTATGTAGCCGGGCGTCCTACAGGGCAGTGTTGGGAAGTGGCGTGCAGTTATTACAGGAATAGCAGAGGGTGTTTTAGGGCTGAGCTGCTGTGGCAGTGCTATGTATAGGGTCAGCACTTCTGGAAGAACAGAATGGGACTGAGGTGTGTGTGTGTCTTTGTGTGTCTGTGTCAATGAGCACGGGTGTAGCAGAGTGTGCTGCAGGGCAGTGTTGATGAGCAGTTGCTGTGTGAGGTGGTCTCTGTATTTCTGAAACAAATGCTTTGCATTATTTACAACCGCATGAATGAAATAAGAAAGAGGGATACAACTATTCAAATAGCAAGTCCCTATCCCAGCGCACGCTGCCTACCTGGGGACTATTTGTGTGAGCTGCAGAAATAGTGGCCATTGTGGATTTTCTAAATATTTCTTTGTACCTCGCCTGATCACTGCAACTTTGGAATCTATGCAGCTTTCTTTCCATCTGTCGGGGGTTCCTTCCAGAACAGCATGCCATGAGTATTGGGTGGTGTTAACAAGTACATTTTTAGGACTAAATATGAAAATAAAGGGGACACCTTTTTAAATAAAAGCAACAGTAGAAATGCTAGTGTGACTGTTACATGGCTAAGTGCTGTAATGATCCTGGATAGCTTTCAATACTGGGGTGCAAACTGCTTTTTTCTCTCCTATGTTAACTTCTCGGATGCTGTCACTCCATGTGAGTGATAGAGAGGAGAACGCATGAAGTCATGTTAAAATAGTTAGGGCAACTTATATAAAAATGTGTTCCTTAGTAACAGCTTGTCAGACCCTAACCTTCTCCCTCCCAGCCCCTGTCCTCAATCCCTGGGGTCCTTCATCTGGGGGTGTCCTGTCTCACTGGGGTGAGACTCTCTCATGTGGAGCATCAGGCTCTACAGCACTCAAGAGGTTAATTCAGCGAAGTATTTAAGGTGAAGTTGTGTAACCCTTTCACTGCCAGAGGAGATAGCCACAGGTTTCCAGAAAGCCAGATCGCAAACACCTAAAGCCCTCTCCCACCCAAAACCTCTCTCACTCACTGCCCCACACCTCTGGAATGCCCCCCTCCCCCTCTCAAGCTCCGACTAGCACCCTCTCTATCCACCTTTTAAGACCTTTCTTAAAACACACCTCTGTAACGAAGCATATGGGTAGTACTATACATCTCGTATGCACTGACCTTGGCCCTTGCAGACGCATTTACCAGAACACCCTCCTACTGTCTCTGTACGTTCTCCCTACTTACCACTTAGATTGTAAGCTCTTCGGGGCAGGGACTCCTCTTCCTATTGTTACTTTCATATCTGAAGCGCTTCTTCCCATTAAACAACCCTAAAACCATCAGCCCTACAGGTGCAAAAGGGTTTTTCAGTTGTATTTTATAAAAAAAAAAACACCCAAAATGATATATATGACAATAAAACATTCACGGTTTCCAAGAGAAGGCAGTGGCCGTATAATACAGTCACGGAGAAACCAACCCGGTATCGGTGTAATACTAGGAATGGCGGCGTACCGATTCTAATGGTTCGTTTAAAACTGACATTAATAGTGCTGAAATTGGGCTTTTAATTTGGAGCAAGGCCTTTAGGGTATAATCAGCATTTTATCCCGTAATAATAAGCTCTGCGCCCCGCAGGCAACACCCCTTCCCTGCGGCTGCCATCCAGAGCCCGGCTTTTATTCTTCATTGCTCCGCGATGAGCGTGATTTAAATCTCGGAGCGACGGCTTTATCACCTCTCCCATTTGCGAAAGGATATTCCATGTATTTCTCCTCGCAAAGCCGATTATGCCAAGTGCATGAGTAGCGTTAATTGCTCTTATAATCTTGAGTAATTTTAATAAGTGTTATTAAGAGATGGAGAGGGGGTGAGCGGAGGAACGGCACCAAAACCAGGGGGGAGGGGCAGCTCCAGTCCTACAGGGCCACCAACAGGTCAGGTTTTCAGGATATCCCTGCTTCAGCACAGGTGGCTCAATCGGTGGCTCAGTTGAAGCCAGAGACTGATTGAGGCACCTTTGCTGAAACAGACACTGAGGCACCTGTGCTGAAGCAGGGATATCCTAACCTGTTTGTGGTCCAGTTGCTCACCTCTTTCTTAACCTCTTCCCTGCCAGATGGGTTTGCACAGGTGTGGGGTGCGCCTTCACTTCTCAATCATTTATCAAACTAATTACGTGCTGGAATGTAAAATTCTTCCTTTGCTTTCTATTCATGAGGATTACTGATGCCACATTTGTGGAGGGTTCTGAAAATATGGCCCCTGTGGTAAATTCACTACAGTAACTCAACGTGATCCGTGCAAAATGTCAGTCGTGGCAAAACTTTTCCTAACTTATTTTACAGATTTCAGTGAGAGCGCTGTGTGTGTGTATGTATAGTGAGACCAGTGTGTGTGTGTTGTGAGAGCAGTGTGTTTGTGTATGTATAGTGAGAGCAGTGTATGTATGTATATGTATATGTGTGTTGTGAGAGCAGTGTGTTTGTGTGTGTATAGTGAGAGCAGTGTGTTTGTGTGTGAATAGTGAGAGCAGTGTGTGTGTGTATGTATAGTGAGAGCACTGTGTGTGTTTTGTGAGAGCAGTGTGTTTGTGTATGTATAGTGAGAGCAGTGTATGTATGTATATGTATATGTGTGTTGTGAGAGCAGTGTGTTTGTGTGTGTATAGTGAGAGCAGTGTGTTTGTGTGTGAATAGTGAGAGCAGTGTGTGTGTATGTATAGTGAGAGCACTGTGTGTGTTTTGTGAGAGCAGTGTGTTTGTGTATGTATAGTGAGAGCAGTGTATGTATGTATATGTATATGTGTGTTGTGAGAGCAGTGTGTTTGTGTATGTATAGTGAGAGCAGTGTATGTATGTATATGTATATGTGTGTTGTGAGAGCAGTGTGTTAGTGTGTGTATTGTGAGAGCAGTGTGTGTGTATAGTGAGAGTAGTGTGTGTGTGTGTGTATTGTGAGAGCAGTGTGTGTGTGTGTGTGTGTATTGTGAGAGCAGTTTGTATCCTGTGATATTGCTGTTGCATGTGTCTCGTCCCTCGCTGGAAAGCCGGCTGTAATTATGACAGCTAATCCTGATCGCTGGTGAAGCCTTTTTACTAATCACATGCTTTATAACCCCTTTATTTTCCAAGTCATCAGTTTTACTGGCTCCTGGTCACTGGTTTTACTGCCCTATTGTGTGACAGGTCACTTGTTTTACCCGTCTTTTGATTTATTGGTCATTTGTTTTGATGGCATCTTGCTTTATAGGTCAGTGGTTTTACTGGGGTCTGGCGGCTTCGTTGTAGGATCGATGAGATATCCGCATAACATACAACTGTCTCTTGACATAATAATAATAATAATTGTTTGTTTTTGTATAGCGCTGCTAGTTTTACTTAGCGCTTTACAGAGACATTTTGCAGGCACAGTCCCTGCCCCGTAGAGCTTACAATCTATGTTTTGGTGCCTGAGGCACAGGGAGATAAAGTGACTTGCCCAAGGTCACAAGGAGCCGACACCGGGAATTGAACCAGGCTCAAACTCAGTGCCAGAGTCGGTGTCTTTACTTACTGAGCCGCTCCTTCCTTATTTCACCCTTTATAATATATAATATGTATTAAAACCCTGACCGGTGTGTAATTGTTGCCCAGTAATTAGCAAATACCCTAATTTAATTATCACCCAGATTGTGATACCGTTGTGTCAGTGTCAGTGACAGCACACGATGGCCCAGATACATCAAGCAGTGATCAGGAGAACTCGAGTTGTTATCTCCACTCAACGTGACACAAATGGACTAATTTTTGGAGATAACATCTCCAGTTTTCCTTATCACTGCCTGAGGTATCTGGGCCAGTGCGAGTGCCTAATTATAATAAGGTATTCTGATTCCTGTCTGAGTTTCTCCTCTTCCAATGTTTGCAGATACATGTTTCCACCTTCGAGGTGCACCCTTTCTTCTCTTAGATATACATATACTTTTCAGTGATGGTTATATATGAGATTAAGGTTGGATATGGCTTTAGGGGAAGGCGGTTGCTTAGGGCTGCACACCTTCGTGGGGGCCGCCGCATTCCCTCTTCTTCCTCCGCCTGTCGGGATCCAACTTCGGCCCGACAGGAGAAGAGTGCTGGGGAGGGTCCCGGACTGGCGCAGGACCACTCCTCACCCCATGGTAAGAGTGTCACTCCAAGGTGTGTGTGTGGTGTGAGAAGGGGGGTCTTACCTTCTCCAGAGCGGTCCTCCTCCTGCAGTGTTTGCGTTGTAATGGTGACCCGTTGTCATGATGTCCCGGCGCTGCAGGGAGAGGGCCGGTCTTTAAGGTAAGTACCCCCACTACTTCCACCGGAGGAGCCCTGCTGCCAGTGTTCCGCCTTGGGTCCCGCGAAGGCCGGCCAAACTTGAATATATATATATATATATTATATACACATACACCCATAGCCTGATACTTGATTGTACACGAGTGCAGGTTTCTGTGTTCAACCACAGCACACAATGTATCAGCCCTCTATCCAGCACACAGCACATTCCAGCAGCTAGTGAGATGGCTCCCAGGTACCTGATGCTTCATCGAGTGGCTCCTCCTGGAGTCTGGGGTGGAAATTGGTTGGAACTGACTAGCAGAGCAGGTAAATCTTTACAGAATGCCCTGTAGGTGTTCTATCCAGAGACAGAGAGGGTTACATAGTGACAGTCACATACAGGAGGGCGATCTTCTTTCTCTCCCGTCACATAGTACACAGAGATAAGACGGAAGAAACCTTCCCGTCCAATAGAAGAATGAGGTTCCCAGAAGAGACTCTCCCACTGCAGAGTTGTATAGTCACGGGAGACCAGCACTTATAACACATTTATACCCGGATCCTTTGATTGAGCAAAGCGAAGAGATAAAATAAATTGTAATTTATTTCCACAAATGACATACACACTATGTTACACAATTACACTGAAAATACACTTACTGGGACGGGGGCAAACGAAATATCTTGTTCCCAAAACTAAATCTTGCAAAACAAAGTCTCTAGGAGCAAGTTCCCAGGAGCGGGAGTTGCTCGCAAATAGAGCTGGAAACAGTCCTTGGTCAGTGGCGCCGCTCGGAACCACTGTTACTCCGCTGGAGCTGCTTCGTTTGTTCTGCCACTGTAGTATTGGAACTTGGAACCATAGTTCTTACGAACTGTTGAAGCTTGTTACGAATCTTGGTTACAATGTTAATCTTGGATGAATCTGGTTCCCAATGGGCTGCACGGATTCTTATAGGGTTAAAACGCCTATACCTAACCAGGGCAGCCAATCCCTCAGTGGGAATAATTTTCCCCACCTATCCTGGAGTTGCCAATACCTTACAAGCCTGGCAGAGGTGGCTTCTCATTCTGCTAAGGGCATGCGCGAACCTCGCACCTTTGCCGCTTAGCATATGAGACCCAACCTCCTTACCTGGCCACACTCAGTCTGGGCGAGTCACCATTTGCTAGACTGCCCGGACTTTACACTAAGATGGGGTACTTGGGTACACCCTCCCCACTTCACAGCTTAGTAGGTCGGAGCCCATCAACTCCAGACTTTTTCAGACATCCCGGCAGCACGCCAGCGGGGTGTCTTAGGGCTGGAGATGCTCAGTTCAGTTGCAGGAATTTCCTGCCATGCATTTCTAAACGACAGTGAATATAAATTAAGTGTTTCCTCTGCCTCTGGCGTTTCAAATGAAAATCCCTATGTGCCTAATATGTTGGAACAATTAAAATAGGAGGACTTTCATTCATCAATTACTATATGACTGTATAAAAATTGCGCTATATGACTTTTCATGGTTTTACCCAAACGGCGCTCACAGCAAATCTCAGCGCTCTAGGAGCTTCCTAGCCACAGTTAGCAAAAAGCCGCTTTCAATGCTGCCGAGCGCCGAACTTTAAAACCATTTTTCCTTTATGCGTTCACATGAAACACTGCTACATTTATACACTTTAAACTTGGAAATTACATTCCTCTCGCCACCTTATACCTGGTGGGAGATGTTCTGAACCTCAATCTGAGTTATGTGGTTTCGAGCATATACCGGGGACCTTTAAATGTAATTCATTCCCCTGCCCGGTCTTACTATTCTGGTCTGTGCTGAAGCAGGGAAATCTCCGTTGCCGAACACTCCTGGAATAGTAAGGGACACATACATTTTCATTGTTTCTGCCATCATTGGCTTGTAGAGCTGGCATTTTACAATTACCCAACATGGCTCAGGGGCACTCAGCCTGGCATAATACCTTTTATTATTGGCTTGGGTACCCCCTCACCGTCACAGCACCCGGTGTTGAAGATGGGATATCCTTAAAACCTGAGCAGCTGGGGGTCTTGAGGACTGGATTTGAGCCCCCCTGTGTTAGAGATTGTTATTTAACACACATGATGATGGATTGTTTCTCCACTTTATACAAGTTCCTTTACATACAATTCAAACACTGCAAGTAAACAGTAGGAATTCTGCGGTATATAGACATTGTTACCTTACAAAGCCCTCTTCAGAGCCTCCACCAGCCCAGGAGGGGTTAATCCCTATTATATAGAACGATGACAGTTCTCCCCCAATTCTCCTCAGTTCATTAAACGTGTGCGATTGATTTGGTGAGGCTAATTTTGTAATTAAAAAGCTTATCGTGGCTTGCGGTAATGAGTTAAGCAAACACACATAATTCAGTTACAATATTTACAGAGTACCAGTGGCTGCACGGGGCTGTTTGTCTAGAAAATGAATAAAGGAGACGATAGTCTGACAAAAAGGAGGGGCAATTATTGTAAGGATGCATTCAAGGAGAGAGAACAATGAGACTGAGCATGTAACAGGACACGCGTGAGGGTATATCGGGGAGCAGTGTGAGGGTATAACGGGGATTATCCCACCGCAACATAGATCACCCGCCGTGGACTGTGACTGCCCTCCAATGATTGAGACTGCCTTCAAACTAGTGAGAGTGCCTTTCTGTACGAGTAGGCTTCGGACATGGTGTCATTAACAGCGCTGACTCTCATGCTCAAGCAGGAGCTTTTTTGTGTCCCTGCATGAGCGTCAGTGTGCGCGCTTGTGAGCCGGGCAGGAGGCGAGGCGGGGCTAGCGCGCCACGTCACGGCGCCGACGTCACGGACTGCCATTGGCTTTTGGCGGTCACGTGACCAGCCCTGCGCTTCCCTCAGCGGGAAAAATTAAATTGCGCTGTCGGCTGCAATTCCACACGCCTCCGCACGCCTGCGGAAGCGCCTTCTAAAGCCACGCTCATTAGGGATGATGTTTCCCCTCAGCGCGGCTCAGCACGGTCTTTTTGACCATGGCCCTAGCCTAAGAGTGAGTGAGATTTTAAACATCACTTAAAAATGAACATCCTCCCCTAATCACTCTCCCTCGCCCTCTCTTCCATGTGAGCTCCTCAGCGTGCCTCTCCTCGAATATTTGAGGAGTAATCTAGTATTTTTTGGAGGCGATTCACTATAAATCGTCATCCATATGTTATGCCACTTAAGAAAAATACAAAAAGGATCACAAAAAAAAACGTGCGAGTTGAGTTTTTGTGTGAGATTGGCTTGATTTGCATATAAAAGCTCCAGATTTTTAAGAGTGGATGAAACGGTTGGAAAAGATGATTTTGAGTGAAATTGGCAAGTTTTAAAAGGAAATGCATTTACATACTATTAGATGCTTTTTTGTATTTGCGTGTAACATGTTATTCTGCCTCAAGTGATTTGATAGTCAGGGCAGATGTCTTGGTAACCGTGGAAGATCAGTCAGCAGTAGTACAGTAACCCCCCCCCATACACGCTGCCTCCCCACCCATACACGTTGCCTCCCCACCCATACACGCTGCCTCCCCACCCATACACTCTGCCTCCTCCCCACCCATACACTCTGCCTCCCCACCCATACACGCTGCCTCCCCACCCATACACGCTGCCTCCCCACCCATACACTCTGCCTCCTCCCCACCCATACACTCTGCCTCCCCACCCATACACTCTGCCTCCTCCCCACCCATACACTCTGCCTCCTCCCCACCCATACACTCTGCCTCCTCCCCACCCATACACTCTGCCTCCCCACCCATACACGCTGCCTCCCCACCCATACACTCTGCCTCCTCCCCACCCATACACTCTGCCTCCCCACCCATACACTCTGCCTCCTCCCCACCCATACACTCTGCCTCCTCCCCACCCATACACTCTGCCTCCTCCCCACCCATACACTCTGCCTCCCCACCCATACACGCTGCCTCCCCACCCATACACTCTGCCTCCTCCCCACCCATACACTCTGCCTCCTCCCCACCCATACACTCTGCCTCCCCACCCATACACTCTGCCTCCTCCCCACCCATACACTCTGCCTCCCCACCCATACACTCTGCCTCCCCACCCATACACGCTGCCTCCCCACCCATACACTCTGCCTCCTCCCCACCCATACACTCTGCCTCCCCACCCATACACTCTGCCTCCCCACCCATACACTCTGCCTCCCCACCCATACACGCTGCCTCCCCACCCATACACTCTGCCTCCCCACCCATACACTCTGCCTCCCCACCCATACACTCTGCCTCCCCACCCATACACGCTGCCATTCTCTCTGCCTCCTCCCCACCCATACACTCTGCCTCCCCACCCATACACTCTGCCTCCCCACCCATACACTCTGCCTCCCCACCCATACACGCTGCCTCCCCACCCATACATGCTGCCTCCCCACCCATACACGCTGCCTGCCCCTACCCCCGTACACGCCATGACAATGTGACACCTCGTTGTTATGGGAAAGGAACGCCATATGGCGCCATGACGCCACATAGCGTCCCATTGTCACGGCAATAGGCATCGCGCGACGTCACATAGCATCCCGTTGTCATGACAACACAGCGCCATTTGATGCCGCACAGCCATGTTGGCGGGATTTGCATGGGGAGATGCCGCCGCCCGGAGATTTTCCACGTAAACCCGGAGCCCTGAGATACCAGGCTGAAACCCGTAGTCTCCGGGTCAAACCCTGAGGGGTGGCAACCCTGACGCATGCACACACACAGTTACACATACACACACACAGCTGCATGCGCACATACAGTTGTACGTCCACAGCTGCATGCGTACGCACATACAGTTACACATCTAGATGCACACACAACTGCATGCACACTCACTCGCACACAGTTACACATGCACACGCACACTGTTACACATGCACACACAGCTGTATGCACATGCACTCGCACCCAGTTGCACATCCAGTTACACACCTACATGCACACACAGCTGCACGCACACGCACACAGTTACACACACAGCTGCATGCACACACTCACTCACAGTTACACACACAGTTACATGCACACACCGTTACGAACACCCAGTTACACACCTACATGCACACACCACTGCACGCACTCGCACACAGTTGCACATGCACATAGCTGCATGTACACACCCTTACACACGCGCACACAGTTACACACAGATCCTCCATTCATTCACAACACCAGAACACGGTCTCAGACTTGCTTTGATCTGAGATTTGTTACGTGAATTTCCCAGACTTCAGTTAGATTTTCCTACTCATTTGGCTGATAAACATGCTGCACTGAACAATGGTGCCGAGTATCTGCACTTTTTCTGCTCCTTTCCATTGGAAAATGTCATTGCTGTTCTCACAGAGGCAACATTTTAACATGTGAATTTGTGCCACAGAGTAAAGTAAATTGTGTGTGTACAGAAATAATTGTAATCCCAGTGAACTCTGCCCCTAATCTCCCTTTGGCTCTTAGCAATTATTTCGCCTGTTTCTTTCCCCTTTGGTGCTCGAAACTACCCATCCTGGAATAATACAGGTGCAATGATTTCCCGCCTGCAGAGCTTGCAATCTGATATTTAGCAACCTGGAGCATGGGAGGACTAGCCCAAGGTTCATTGATCAATGGTACAACAGTCTCCCACTTCAGAGACCAGCGCTGTCGCTTACTCTCCTCTAGTATTAGAATATCGCCTAGCTGCACCCCTGCCTATCCGCACTCTTATCTCTCCCCACCCCTTTCTCCCAAACAGTCAACAAAACATATTTAATCTATTTAACAAGATTTATTTAATCCGGCAGCGCAGTTTTCTCTCCTTTTTCTGCCTTCGCTGGGAAAGTGGTGTTTGCTGGTTAAAGGGGTATCGATTGTGTCTTTTATCAGTTTAGCTCACACACCGAGAATTACATGTAACAGCACGGTAGCCATGACAATGGGGTGCAGTTGCCATGACTATGAAAGAGGCCTGTTGCATTCTCCGGAGCCTGCTCTATAGTGATAATCTCTCGGCTCATTTCATTTTAATTGAAATTTGAAATCATATTTTCTGTAAAAGAGCAAATGGATTTTTCTTCACGTGGCTTTTCCTTTCTTCTTAAATGCACAAATAAAAGATTTGCACATTTATTTTTCATGCAAAGTATACGGTCAGCGGAAGGTCTCTTTCAAACCAGTGAAGCAGAGGAAAGGGATATGCAAATGTGTTTATTTCTGACACCTGTTAGTGTTCAGAAGTGGATAAAAACCAGCTTTCTGCACTCTTCTCACCCATACATACACGCGCTAGCATTCAGCTATTCCTAGATGATGCATTGTATTGTGGGATTGATTGAAAGGCTACAAGAGACAGAATACATTTAATATTCAGTTTATATGGGTTCCTCAACAAGTATCAAAGACTGCGGTCCCAGAGCAGCACGGCAGACAGATTCATGTCCACGCAGAGCCTGTGTGATCCGCTATCTGTAACATGAAGGGAGAGTTTGCAGCTACTGTTTCTTCAGGGACAGAGAAAAGTGTCAGTCAAAACGCAATAGGTTTTCAAATCTTTTTTTGTTAAGGAATTCTATAATTATATTAGAAATACAAATATGACATATTGTGAAAAGGCACCATCATACCCCAATATAGGGGAAAACCAGGGCAGTATGTCTATATGGTAAAGGAAAGGACTAAAGGCAATAATTCAAGTCACACAAACTTCTGTAAAAGTCAATGATAAAGGGGGCAACAGTGACGTTTCAGGGTTCAGACCCTTTCTTCCGGCGCATTGCTAGGCATACAAACGGCAGAACGTCCCTTAATCAGATTAAATGTCCTCCGGAGCCCGCAGCATAACCCGGCAATCTTAGATGAAGCGAGAGTATCTCTCCGAGGATCCATGTGTGTTTCCATGCTGTGAATCCGACGGCCGAGAAATAGCTGCCGGGCGTGTGACGTCACTTATTGCGTTTACGTGTGTGACGTCACACGCCGACAAGCTCTTTGTCTGCCATCTTGGTGCCTTTTCACAATATGTTTGGCACTTCGTGTCTGTAGCACTGCAGCGCTAAGCCGGCACCTCACACATTGCTCCCTGACATTCTGTATGCAGTGATTGAGGTTTTGTCTGTATCTACATATGCCATTTTTACTCATCAGTAAATATACAATGTTTTGGTTTAAAGCATCTTGATATATGTGTATTCTATCTATGAGTGCAGGGTAGATTTCGATGTATCCAATAATTATATTGTAAAGTTCTGCACAACCTCAACCCTCTCTAATAGTGCGCCTGAGATCAGATGCATTGTAAGGAACCCCAACCCTCTCTAATAGCGCGTCTGAGATCAGATGCATTGTCAGGAACCCCAACCCTCTCTAATAGCGCGTCTGAGATAAGATCTATTGTAAGGAACCCCAACCCTCTCTAATATATATAATATATGATATAATACATATGATCTTGTAAGACAAATGTTTATTTTAGAATGTAGTCTTACTTATTGGGGGCTGTCATGCATTGGGAGGGCAGTGCCACTTATTGGGGGCAGTGCCACTTATTGGGAGCAGTGTCACTTATTGGAGTGCAGTGTCACTCATTGGGAGCATTGGGGGAGCTGTCTCTCATTGGGGGGACAGTTTCATTCATTGTGGGGGGGGGGGCAGTGCCACTCATTGGGGGGATGCAGTGTCACACATTGGGGGGGGAGCAGTGTTACTCATTGGGGGGAAGTGTCACTCATTATGGGAGCATTGTCACCCATTGTCGCAGCAGTGTTACACATTAGGGCGGCAGTGTCACTCATTGGGGAGGCAGTGTCACTCATTGGGGAGGCAGTGTCACTCATTGGGGAGGCAGTGTCACCCATTGGGGGAGCAGTGTCACCCATTGAAGAAGCAGTGTCACCCATTGAGGAAGCAGTGTCACCCATTGAGGAAGCAGTGTCACTCATTGAGGAAGCAGTGTCACTCACTGAGGAGGCAGTGTCACTCAT
The DNA here is from genome assembly GCF_040206685.1 of Ascaphus truei. Lineage (NCBI taxonomy): Eukaryota > Metazoa > Chordata > Amphibia > Anura > Ascaphidae > Ascaphus > Ascaphus truei. The sequence continues at coordinate 47,925,927 of NC_134491.1, read as the reverse complement.
TGGGGAGGCAGTGTCTCATTTGGGGGGGCAGTGTTTCTCATTGGGGGGGGCAGTGTGACTCTTTGTAGGGTAGTATTGTAGCCACAGATTACATTATATTCACGCTTATCACATGATCACACCTATCTTAACAATTAACCCCTTTTTCCCCCACAGGATCCAGGTTCCTCCCTAGGTGGATATTTACTTTAATGACCTGGAAGATATTTTATGTCATAGCACTGTTTAGATAATATGGGCTTTAGTGCTGTTCAGTGCCGGGCGTTATTGAATAGGATACTCCAGTCCCCCTCCTCTGTCCATATGTGCAGTTAATCAGACTCAGCACCCATCCATACCTGTCCCTGTTGGCAGGTTGGAGTCTGATAGTCAGGATTAGACATTAATGGTGTTTAATGATTAAACAATCAATATCTCGTGGCTCCGATGCTGCTTCACTGAGAATGCAGAAATCCTCCCCCGATCAGCTGTTACAGGGATTCCAGGAGAAGTAGGACCTTAGCTAGTCCATCATAGGAGCCCAAATCTTCACCCATCCCATAACCCCTCGGGCAATGGAAGAGACTGCAGGGTTTTAGCTCTGCTGAGGTTGACAGAATTCTGGTCTCTGTGTGTCCAAAGAGATAAAAGTCACATCATTACGAATTATCTTAAAATATGACCCAATGGTCTGGAAGTGATTGGGACCAATTGAACCTACTCCTCAAGGTCTCATTGTAGTGAATTGCAGAGGGCTTGTTACCCCTTTCAGAGTCGGAAGGTCCTGCAAGGCACTTAGGAGCACCCCAGCTGAAGTTGCACTGGAATCTCCGCTGTCAGGCCTGTACACAGCCTTTTCTTGTTTGGCTTTAGACACGATTAAGTATTGATGCAGGAATATGCTGCTGGAAATCAGAGCGAGAGCAGACTCAAGAAGAAATCAAGTTATGAAATATTCAATGAAAAGCTCCCGGCATTCCAGAGATTCTGCGTCAGTCATACAGACGGGAGATAAGAAACTTTCTCTTGCTGCAGGGACTTGTAACCTAAGAAAGGCAACTGGTGGGTCCCTGGGATTCTGGGCTGTTCTGGGAGAGCGATTCCAATCAGGGAGAAGGCGATGCCGGGATAAAAAGGTGCATATATTGCATCAAATATCCTATGGGGAAGTGTTAAAAAAAACAACACTTTTTTAACACGTGCATCCTGGAAAAGGGGAGGGGGAATATGATAGAGCAGGAGTAACCAACTCCAGTCCTCAAGGGCCACCAACAGGTCAGGTTTTCAGGATATCCCAGCTTCCGCACAGGTGGCTCAGAGACTGAGCCACTGATTGAGCCACCTGTGCTGAAGCAGAGACTGATTGAGTCACCTGTGCTGAAGCAGGGATATCCTGAAAACCTGACCAGTTGGTGGCTCTTGAGGACTGCAGATGGCCACCCCTGTGATACAGGCTTTGAAATGTCTCAGAGGTATAGAGAGTTGCAGAGGTAAAAGGTCGGATAGAACAAAGGCAGACTCCGATGAGGATCCCTCCTCCGCTGCTCAGTACGAGGATAATTCACCATGAATATTTTATTTGTAAAAAAATACAAAATTCAGGTGTTTTTGTGTGGAACTGTATCTTTAACCCCTTCCCTGCCTCTTGCAGTGAAGGGGTTAATGCAGGGATTCTCAACTCCAGTCCTCAAGCCCTCCCAACAGTTTAGGTTTGCAGGATATCACTGCTTCAGCACAGGTGATGCAGTTTTCGACCGAGCCACTGATTGAGCCATCTGTGCTGAAGCAGGGATAGCCTTTAAACCTGACCTGGTGGGGGATACAGAGGGAATCTTGGGACTGCGCATACTATTTCTTTTGGGGGGGGGGGGGGTCTTGAGGACTGTAGTTGGCCCCCCTGGGTTTACGTGTACACCTTCAGTGCATTGGTTTGCAGTGCATTGCATTCCCCTCTGGCAGTATGTATGTATGTGTGTATGTATGTATTTATATAGTGCCATTAATGTACACAGCGCTTCACAGCAGTAATGCACGTGACAATCATATAAATAACAAATAATACAAATAACACATAATGGGAATAAGCGATTCAGATATAAAAGTAAAATTAGGAAAAGGAGTCCCTGTCCCGAAGAGCTCACAATCTAATTTGTAGGTAGGAAGAACATACAGAGACAGTAGGAGGGAGTTCTGGTAAGTGCTTCTGCAGGGGGTCAAGCTTTATGTATGAGGTGTATAGCATCAGCCACGGAGCTACTCATATGCTTCCTTAAGCAGGTGTGTTTTAAGGTGGGTCTTAAAGGTGGATAGAGAGGGTGCTAGTCGGATATTGAGGGGGAGGGCATTCCAGAGGTGTGGGGCAGTAAGTGAGAAAGGTTTAAGGAGGGAGAGGGCTATAGACACAAAAGGGGTAGAGAGAAGACAATTAGGGCTGAAATGTAAGGAGGAACTGAAGAGTGTAAAGCCTTAAATGTGAGGAGGAGAATGGAGTGTGTGATCCGGAATTTGATAAGAAGCCAGGAGAAGGTTTTCATCAGGGGAGATGTTGAGACAGTGAATAGGTTAACGCATAATATCGTAACGCAGTCCGCAGTGAGCTCAGAGTTTAGCTGCCACTCCCCACTGTCCTGAGTCTTGCAGTTGGCACGAAAACCTCCACTGGAGTTCCAATTCTAATCCCCGTCCAGCTATTAATTTATTCTGTCTGTAATTGTGCATTTCCTCTGTGCTGGAAGCGTCCTTCACAAAGCTGCAAAGTGTCCCTCTTTGTTTGTTTCAGTTATTGTGCTGAGACTTGTAGCTCAGACATCCATGAAACGTGTGGGGATCCTCTCAGGGAGGAAGGGGGGCCTTGTACTTCTCTACGTGGGAAATTCTGATGCATTCTACACAAGTTTACTCTGTCACTTTTTATTTATTCAGATAAGGACCCATTTGCTCTTCCCATTTCCGTTCTGGATCCCTTTCATGTTTATCCCAGGGATTTCCCGTTCCCTTTAACCTAGGACAGCAGAGGAAAAGAAAGACGGGGAAATTATACAGTCGCAACATTTCAGTTTTTAGAATACGGGGCGTCAATCTCCAGTATGAAAGTGTGACGTCATAATGGGGGACGAATGATTTGCACATGCTTCGCGCTGAATGGAATCTCGCGATATTCTTTGGTTTTTATCATCGCTGCGCTTGGCGGGACGGGGAAAGACGCGCGCTGACCCAACGAGTAGCGGTGGGAATCAAAGTAACGCCTATAAGGCGGGTGTCGTTGTATTATGAGACGGCCAGGCAGTATCCTGACCGTATTATTTTAATAAATTAGTAAGGCGACATCTGTTGGAAATATTACACTCCGGTAGAAATCTGTTACGATTTTATGACTGATTAAATTACAATAATTCAGACATTTCACGTGAAGGCGCTAATGTATTGTATGTATTTGTGCAGGGTTTCTTAAATATGGCCGCCGTTTTGAATTTAGTGACTGCAACTTTGAAACCACTTCAGCATTTGTGTCTTTTTTGCGGCGTAGCGCTCAGTGTAAGAAACCTGTGTTGTGTATTCTGGGAATTAATGATTTAACACGTACTGTGTCAAGATCATTTGCTGTAATTTTCATTAGTAATAATGGGGATAATTATACGAGGAGTTACCTGATGAGTATTCAGTCATGGGTTCCCACTTCATAAATTTGGTGACTCCCCCACTCTCGCACACTGATACAGCTCTCCGTGTTCTTTTGGCGGGACAGGGTACTTTTTACTCCCTTAGCACATATGCCAATGGGTTCTCAACTCCACTCTTGCGGACTCCCCAACAGGTCAGATTTTAAAGATATCCCAGCTTCAGCACAGGTGGCTCAATCAGTGGCTCCGAAGACAACTATGCTGAAGCAGGGACTGATTGAGCCACCTGTGCTGAAGCAGGGATTTATTGAGTCACCCGTGCTGAGGCAGGGATGTCCTTAAAATCTGACCTGCTGGGGGGTCTTGAGGGCTGGAGTTGAAAACTTTCGAACATGCCAAACTGCGGTGCGCCAAATGGCCGTGTCCGGAGCCTGCGTATCTTGCGGCACGCCCCCCCCCCCTCCCCCAGATGGTGCAGCGAGGGGAGAGCAGCACTTTGCAAAGATTTTCTCATGTCCTTATGACAGAAAGTGGGAAATAATGCTGGAAACTGTGAAAAACGAGATGTATTTATAAACCTGATATCTCAGCTTTCTGCAGCTTAAGACGCCAGCAGCTCTTCTGTGTATAAATATATAACTTGGCGCGCGGTATAAATATTCCACTTTGCACAATGTAGAGATATCTGTTTACTTCAGCAAGAAGGTAGTGCTAAGCTGATTAACCTCTTTATTGCTGCCGAAGTTAGCCATGCAATGCACATCCGTACGCATTCCTATAGGTAGAGGAATGTATGATAGGCTATTGCGCCTGTAAAAATACCTATGTGCTATGTACCGGGCACTATACTGTAATTGTGAAGCGTGTTGGGAGAAAAGCGCTATATGAAATAAAGTTGTTGTTGGTGTGAATAAATTAATTTGTGGTTAGGGTTCCCGGGTGTCCAGCATTGAACCGGACTGTCCTGTATTTGGACACTGCCCAGTTAAAAATGAGAAGTAATACTGGACATGTGTGTGTCTGGTATTACCTCTCTGGACATAGTGACCTGACGGGCTTGGGCGAGGGGGGCGCGGGATTTTCGTGTGCAGGGCTGCTGCTAGGGGGATGAGCAGCTTCCATCCTGATTGGCTGCATTACGCAGCAGCAGCCAATCAGGAGGAGGTGTTAGGAGCCTGGGGCCAAGGAGAGAAGGAAACAGCATGGAGCGTTGAGAGGGGTGTGTGGGTCTTCAGCGCGTCGTACCTTTCACTATTGTAACCAGTATTTCTGTTGAAGCCACTTGGCGTCCCTACTTGTGGTCAGGGATTCATTAGAACTTAGAAACAGCAGAACTCTGTCCTGTGCTCAAGGGAGTGAAGTAATGCTCCATTATTTTATTTTATTTATTTTATTTATAAAATGTGTTACCAGGAAGTAATACATTGAGAGTTACCTCTCGTTTTCAAGTATGTCCTGGGCACAGATTAAAACAAAATAATACATGGTTACAAATACAGTTAAATAAATGAACAAGGTATACATTATATACAAGACATTGCATGCACAGTTAAAGAAAATATATATTATGAGCGTATGAAACAGTTACAGACCAGATTAAAGTGTGAGACAGCCTTAGATTTGAAAGAACTTAAGCTGGTGGTGGATATGAGAGTCTCTGGTAGGTTGTTCTTCTGGTAGGTTGTACATAGCCATAGAGCTATGTATGCAGCAACATACATATCCTGGGCCGGAACTTCTGGCCATGTACTGTCATCATCGTTCAAAGAGGGCACGTATCCAGCACATGTATATTATGGAGGGCAATTACAGTCTGCTTACCTCCTTGTGACTCCCTGGATCTCTGGCGCCGGCACTTCATAGATTTGCTGCTCGCGGCTGTTGGCAGAGTTGCACGTATGCAGCTGGAGTCTGATGGATTAAAGACCGTCCCTGTGTGCGTGCGTCCGAGTGGTGGAGCGTAGAAAAAAAGAACAGAGCACTGCAACCCGGACCAAAAACTGCAACTCCGGGACCCAAAAATAAAACACTTAATTCAAACTCCTGTATCCTCCTTGAGAAAGCGCCCTAGCGACGCGAAACGCGTGGGAGGAACGGCTGGCCTAATAAACGTGTTTGTTTGAACAAAGCCTTTTTTAATTTCGGGTCCCTGAGTTCCAGGTTTTGGACCTGTTGCAATGCTCGGTCTCTCCTCTTTTTTCCCTCAATGAACTAGCACCCTGCTCTGCGGGTCCCGGGTCTCAGATATTACAATCCCCCAGCTGCAAAAGTCAGGCAAAATTGGAGCAAAAACATTGTACTAGATCGGGGGGAGGGGGGGGGGGCGTTTATCCCCTAGTACACAAGCATTTGAATAAAGCAATTCATCTTCACCCCTTTATTATGGTGTCTTTGCCTTGCTCAGTGTGCACAGATACACATTGCTCTGCACGCACACAGATACACATTGCACTGCACACACACAGATACACATTGCACTGCACGCACACAGATACACATTGCACTGCACGCACACAGATACACATTGCACTGCACGCACACAGATACACATTGCACTGCACACACACAGATACACATTGCACTGCACGCACACAGATACACATTGCACTGCACACACACAGCACACAGATACACATTGCACTGCACGCACACAGATACACATTGCACTGCACACACACAGATACACATTGCACTGCACGCACACAGATACACATTGCACTGCACGCACACAGATACACATTGCTCAGTGTGCACACAGATACACATTGCACTGCACGCACACAGATACACATTGCACTGCACGCACACAGATACACATTGCTCTGCACGCACACAGATACACATTGCACTGCACGCACACAGATACACATTGCACTGCACACACACAGCACACAGATACACATTGCACTGCACGCACACAGATACACATTGCACTGCACACACACAGATACACATTGCACTGCACGCACACAGATACACATTGCACTGCACACACACAGCACACAGATACACATTGCACTGCACGCACACAGATACACATTGCACTGCACACACACAGATACACATTGCACTGCACGCACACAGATACACATTGCTCAGTGTGCACACAGATACACATTGCACTGCACGCACACAGATACACATTGCACTGCACGCACACAGATACACATTGCACTGCACGCACACAGATACACATTGCTCTGCACACACACAGATACACATTGCACTGCACGCACACAGATACACATTGCACTGCACGCACACAGATACACATTGCTCTGCACGCACACAGATACACATTGCACTGCACGCACACAGATACACATTGCTCTGCACACACACAGATACACATTGCTCTGCACGCACACAGATACACATTGCACTGCACGCACACAGATACACATTGCTCTGCACGCACACAGATACACATTGCTCTGCACGCACACAGATACACATTGCACTGCACGCACACAGATACACATTGCTCTGCACGCACACAGATACACATTGCACTGCACGCACACAGATACACATTGCTCTGCACGCACACAGATACACATTGCTCTGCACACACACAGATACACATTGCACTGCACGCACACAGATACACATTGCACTGCACGCACACAGATACACATTGCACTGCACGCACACAGATACACATTGCTCTGCACACACACAGCACACAGATACACATTGCACTGCGCACACACAGATACACATTGCTCTGCACGCACACAGATACACATTGCACTGCACGCACACAGGTACACATTGCACTGCACGCACACAGATACACATTGCTCTGCACACACACAGCACACAGATACACATTGCACTGCACACACACACACACATTGCTCTGCACGCACACAGATACACATTGCTCTGCACGCACACAGATACACATTGCTCTGCACGCACACAGATACACATTGCACTGCACGCACACACAGATACACATTGCACTGCACGCACACAGCACACAGATACACATTGCTCTGCACGCACACAGATACACATTGCTCTGCACACACACAGCACACAGATACACATTGCTCTGCACGCACACAGATACACATTGCTCTGCGCACACACAGATACACATTGCACTGCGCACACACAGATACACATTGCACTGCACGCACACAGATACACATTGCTCTGCACGCACACAGATACACATTGCTCTGCACGCACACAGATACACATTGCACTGCACGCACACAGATACACATTGCTCTGCACGCACACAGATACACATTGCACTGCACGCACACAGATACACATTGCACTGCACGCACACAGATACACATAGCACTGCACGCACACAGATACACATTGCTCTGCACGCACACAGATACACATTGCACTGCACGCACACAGATACACATTGCTCTGCACGCACACAGATACACATTGCTCAGTGTGCACACAGATACACATTGCTCTGAACGCACACAGATACACATTGCACTGCACGCACACAGATACACATTGCTCTGAACGCACACAGATACACATTGCACTGCACGCACACAGATACACATTGCACTGCACACACACAGATACACATTGCTCTGAACGCACACAGATACACATTGCACTGCACGCACACAGATACACATTGCACTGCACGCACACAGATACACATTGCACTGCACGCACACAGCACACAGATACACATTGCACTGCACGCACACAGATACACATTGCTCTGCACACACACAGATACACATTGCACTGCACGCACACAGATACACATTGCACTGCACACACACAGATACACATTGCTCTGAACGCACACAGATACACATTGCTCTGCACGCACACAGATACACATTGCACTGCACGCACACAGATACACATTGCTCTGCACGCACACAGATACACATTGCTCAGTGTGCACACAGATACACATTGCACTGCACACACATACACATTGCACTGCACACACACAGATACACATTGCACTGCACGCACACAGATACACATTGCTCTGCACGCACACAGATACACATTGCACTGCACGCACACAGATACACATAGCACTGCACGCACACAGATACACATTGCACTGCACACACACAGATACACATTGCTCTGCACACACACACACACACATTGCTCTGCACGCACACAGATACACATTGCTCTGCACGCACACAGATACACATTGCACTGCACGCACACACAGATACACATTGCACTGCACGCACACAGATACACATTGCTCTGCACACACACAGCACACAGATACACATTGCTCTGCACGCACACAGATACACATTGCTCTGCACACACACAGATACACATTGCACTGCACGCACACAGATACACATTGCTCTGCACGCACACAGATACACATTGCTCTGAACGCACACAGATACACATTGCTCTGCACACACACAGATACACATTGCTCTGCACGCACACAGATACACATTGCACTACACGCACACAGATACACATTGCTCTGCACACACACAGATACACATTGCACTGCACGCACACAGATACACATTGCACTGCACGCACACAGATACACATTGCTCTGCACGCACACAGATACACATTGCTCTGAACGCACACAGATACACATTGCTCTGCACGCACACAGATACACATTGCACTGCACGCACACAGATACACATTGCTCTGCACACACACAGATACACATTGCACTGCACGCACACAGATACACATTGCACTGCACGCACACAGATACACATTGCTCTGCACGCACACAGATACAAATTGCTCTGCACGCACACAGATACACATTGCTCTGAACGCACACAGATACACATTGCACTGCACGCACACAGATACACATTGCACTGCACGCACACAGATACACATTGCTCTGCACGCACACAGATACACATTGCACTGCACACACAGATACACATTGCACTGCACGCACACAGATACACATTGCACTGCACACACACAGCACACAGATACACATTGCACTGCACGCACACAGATACACATTGCACTGCACACACACAGATACACATTGCACTGCACGCACACAGATACACATTGCACTGCACGCACACAGATACACATTGCTCAGTGTGCACACAGATACACATTGCACTGCACGCACACAGATACACATTGCACTGCACGCACACAGATACACATTGCACTGCACGCACACAGATACACATTGCACTGCACGCACACAGATACACATTGCACTGCACACACACAGCACACAGATACACATTGCACTGCACGCACACAGATACACATTGCACTGCACACACACAGATACACATTGCACTGCACACACACAGCACACAGATACACATTGCACTGCACGCACACAGATACACATTGCACTGCACACACACAGATACACATTGCACTGCACGCACACAGATACACATTGCACTGCACGCACACAGATACACATTGCTCAGTGTGCACACAGATACACATTGCACTGCACGCACACAGATACACATTGCACTGCACGCACACAGATACACATTGCACTGCACGCACACAGATACACATTGCACTGCACGCACACAGATACACATTGCACTGCACGCACACAGATACACATTGCTCTGCACGCACACAGATACACATTGCACTGCACACACACAGATACACATTGCACTGCACGCACACAGATACACATTGCTCTGCACGCACACAGATACACATTGCTCTGAACGCACACAGATACACATTGCTCTGCACGCACACAGATACACATTGCTCTGCACACACACAGCACACAGATACACATTGCACTGCACGCACACAGATACACATTGCTCTGCACGCACACAGATACACATTGCACTGCACGCACACAGATACACATTGCTCTGCACGCACACAGATACACATTGCACTGCACACACACAGATACACATTGCACTGCACGCACACAGATACACATTGCACTGCACACACACAGATACACATTGCTCTGCACGCACACAGATACACATTGCTCTGCACGCACACAGATACACATTGCTCTGCACGCACACAGATACACATTGCACTGCACGCACACAGATACACATTGCTCTGCACGCACACAGATACACATTGCACTGCACGCACACAGATACACATTGCTCTGCACACACACAGCACACAGATACACATTGCACTGCACGCACACAGATACACATTGCTCTGCACGCACACAGATACACATTGCACTGCACGCACACAGATACACATTGCTCTGCACGCACACAGATACACATTGCACTGCACACACACAGATACACATTGCACTGCACGCACACAGATACACATTGCACTGCACACACACAGATACACATTGCTCTGCACGCACACAGATACACATTGCTCTGCACGCACACAGATACACATTGCTCTGCACGCACACAGATACACATTGCACTGCACGCACACAGATACACATTGCTCTGCACGCACACAGATACACATTGCACTGCACGCACACAGATACACATTGCACTGCACGCACACAGATACACATTGCTCTGCACGCACACAGATACACATTGCACTGCACGCACACAGATACACATTGCTCTGCACGCACACAGATACACATTGCACTGCACACACACAGATACACATTGCACTGCACGCACACAGATACACATTGCTCTGCGCACACACAGATACACATTGCACTGCACGCACACAGATACACATTGCTCTGCACACACACAGATACACATTGCTCTGCACGCACACAGATACACATTGCACTGCACGCACACAGATACACATTGCTCTGCACGCACACAGATACACATTGCTCTGCACGCACACAGATACACATTGCACTGCACGCACACAGATACACATTGGTCTGCACGCACACAGATACACATTGCTCTGCACGCACACAGATACACATTGCACTGCACGCACACAGATACACATTGCTCTGCACGCACACAGATACACATTGCTCTGAACGCACACAGATACACATTGCTCTGCACGCACACAGATACACATTGCTCTGCACGCACACAGATACACATTGCTCTGCGCACACACAGATACACATTGCTCTGCACGCACACAGATACACATTGCTCTGCACGCACACAGATACACATTGCACTGCACGCACACAGATACACATTGCTCTGCACGCACACAGATACACATTGCACTGCACACACACAGATACACATTGCACTGCACGCACACAGATACACATTGCTCTGCACGCACACAGATACACATTGCTCTGCACGCACACAGATACACATTGCTCTGAACACACACAGATACACATTGCTCTGCACACACACAGATACACATTGCTCTGCACGCACACAGATACACATTGCTCTGCACGCACACAGATACACATTGCTCTGCACGCACACAGATACACATTGCTCGGCACGCACACAGATACACATTGCTCTGCACGCACACAGATACACATTGCACTGCAGATAGGATGTGGGACACACAGCACCTGCCTTATGTCCCCCAGGTCTCTCCCACCTCAACATATTTAGCTATTGTAATCCCCCAGCTCCGCTGTTTGTGCACCCTGCTTCCTGCACCTTACTCCATGCTCTGTGCACCCTGCTCTGTGCACCTTACTCTGTGCTCTGTGCACCCTGCTTCCTGCACCTTACTCCATGCTCTGTGCACCCTGCTCTGTGCACCTTACTCTGTGCTCTGTGCACCCTGCTTCCTGCACCTTACTCCATGCTCTGTGCACCCTGCTCTGTGCACCTTACTCTGTGCTCTGTGCACCCTGCTTCCTGCACCTTACTCCATGCTCTGTGCACCCTGCTCTGTGCACCTTACTCTGTGCTCTGTGCACCCTGCTTCCTGCACCTTACTCCATGCTCTGTGCACCCTGCTCTGTGCACCTTACTCTGTGCTCTGTGCACCCTGCTTCCTGCACCTTACTACCTTACTCCATGCACCCTGCTCTGTGCACCGAGTTCCCTTCTCCGTGCACCCTTCTCCTTGCACCCTTCTCCTTGCACCCTTCTCCCTGCTCTGTGCACCTTGTTCCGTTCACCCTTCTCCCTGCTCTGTGCACCTTATTCCCTGCACCCTTCTCCCTGCAGCCTGCTTTGTGCACCCTGCTCCCTGCTCCGTGCACCCTTCTCCATGCAGCCTGTTCCGTGCACCCTGCTCCGTGCACCCTGCTCTGTGCACCCTGCTCCGTGCAGACATCCTGTACACACACTGACAGCGGCTTTTTGTGTCTTGTTTCTCACTGATATGAAATGATACATAATTAGCTGCAAGCTTTCCCTGCAATCTCTCTGATGAAGGACCCGTTTTAGGCTCTCTGTACGGGGGAGGAGGAGGGTGTGATGTGCTTTTGTCTGACATTTGATTTGGGGTGTATTATTTGCACGAGTCATTCAATTTGAGTTATTCATTTCCCTGTGTTGTGTATTGATTCATTCAATTATTTGTTTTATATTCAGTGCAAAAACAGGGATGTATATACAGTATATACAGTATATACAGTATATACCGGGCCACTTAATCCCTTTGGCGCTGGAGAAACATGCAGCAAATTGTAATGCTTTATATCTGTAATTTGTGAAACAATGTATTGCACATCCCCCTGGCACTGAAGGAGTTAAATGTCCCTGGTGCATCCCGGCATTGGGTCTACAAGTGAAAAGGTGATGGGTAGGTGATGCTGGAGGAGTGGGTGATGCCAGTACAGTGGGTGATGGGTGATGAGTGATGGGAATGCAGTGGGTTATGGGTGGGTGGGTGATGCGGGTGCAGTGGGTGATGCGGGTTTGAGGGGGGATTTGTGGGTGATGCGGGTGCAGTGGGTAATGGGTAGGTGGGTGATGTGTGGGTGATGCGGGTTCGAGGGGGGATTTGTGGGTGATGCGGATGCAGTGGGTAATGGGTAGGTGGGTGATGCAGGTGCAGTGGGGATGCGGGGACAGTGGGTGATGGGTGGGTGATGCGGGTGCGAGGGGGATGAGTGGGTGATGTGGGTGATGGGTAGCTGGGTGATGTGGGTGCAGTGGCTGATGGGTAGGTGGGTGATGCGGGTGCAGTGATTGATGGGTAGGTGGGTGATGCGGGTGATGGGTGGATGATGCGGGTGCAATGGGTGATGCGGGTGGGGGGATGGGTGGATGGCACGGGTGCGAGGGGGGATGGGTGGGTGATGCGGGGGCAGTAGGTGATGGTTGTGTGGGTGATGCGGGTGCGAGGGGGGATGGGTTTGTGGTGCAGTGGGTGATGGGTAGGTGGGTGATGTGGGTGCAGTGGGTGATGGGTAGGTGGGTGATGCGGGTGATGGGTGGATGATGCGGGTGCAGTGATTGATGCTTAGGTGGGTGATGTAGGTGCAGTGGGTGATGCGGGTGCAATGGGTGATGCGTGTGGGGGTGGGTGGGTGGGTGGATGGCGCGGGTGCGAGGGGGGATGGGTGGGTGATGGGTAGGTGGGTGATGATGATGGGTGGGTAGTGCTGGTGCAGTGGGTGATGCAGTGCGGGGGGATGGGTGGGTGATGCGGGGGCAGTTATTGATGGGCAGGGGGGTGATGTAGGTGCAGTGGGTTGTGCGGGTGCAATGGGTGCTGCGAGTGTGGGGGGGATGGGTGGATGGCGCGGGTGCGAGGGGGGATGGGTGGGTGATGGGTAGGTGGGTGATGCGGGTGATGGGTGGATGATGTGGGTGCAATGGGTGACGCGGGTGGGGGGGGATGGGTGGATGGCGTGGGTGCGAGGGGAGGTGGGTGGGTGATGGGTAGGTGGGTGATGTTGGTGATGGGTGGGTAGTGCGGGTGCAGTGGGTGATGCAGTGCAGGGGGGATGAGTGGGTGATGCTGGGGCAGTAGGTGATGGTTGTGGGTGGGGGTGGGTGGATGGCATGGGTGCGAGGGGGGATGGGATCATGGTGCAGTGGGTGATGGGTAGGTGGGTGATATGGGTGCAGTGAGTGATGGGTAGGTGGGTGATGTAGGTGCAGTGGGTGATGCGGGTGCATCCATGTCTTCAAACACCACTATCTCACCCTACCTTATCTACAGCTCTGGGTTTTTCTGCATGTTTTAGCCATATTCTGTTGTTAATCAGTATTGCCGACCTGAGGAAGAGAGGAAAACTCTCGAGAGCTTGTCCTCTAACATAAATTGTTAGTCCAAATAAAAAAGGTATCACCTAATACTGAAGTGTGTGTGTATGTATGTGTGTGTGTGTATGTGTGTGTGTGTGTATTCTGGTCCAAAGCACAGTTGCGCTGGAGGATTTCATAATAAAGTAGGTGGTGTGTACACACACACATACACACACACACACACCGTTTCTCTGCTCTGTATCTCAGCCCTGATCTCTGCAGCATTATACCCCCTGGTTGTGGTTTGCTGTCGCCTCGGGGAAGCTGCTAAATGTAATTTCAATTATGGAATAAAAGTGACAAGTAAGAGACAGTCCAATATATTTGTGCAGTACCAGAGGGCCGGCCAATGAATTTCTGTACGTGGCGGAGAAGGGGTTAAGTGTTTGCAGCCGCAGTAACGCACTGCGTACGCCATCCAAGGCAACAGACGGACACATCTCGGCCTAGTTGCCAACATGAAGCCTGTCGAGTAGTTATGTCTCGGTTTAGTTATTTATTTGGTATTTTGCTCTCTGATTAAGCACTACCGCATTCCCTGCGTCCACCTGGCAGAGTGACCGGTGCCAGGGTCCGGCAAATAAACTGATCCGAAGCCGGACGGGAAGAAACAAGCCTGTTATTTCTTTTTAAACCGTGCCGCTGGGACGCAGGGGGAGGATGCCTGGCTCGCTGTCCTTTGCCGAGGAAATGATTGAAATTAAAGAGGGGGCGATGGGAATGGAAAGCAAAGGGCCATATATTAGTTGTTAAAAAAAAAAATCAGATTATGAGATTTTTTGTATTTACGGTGTCATCTTGTTTTATGAACAATTCAGTCCCGGGCTGAAGAGGTCGTTATGGATGGTGCAGTATTGGAATTTACTGGTTGTAATTAACGCTGCTCTTTGTGAAGCGTGGAAAGCTTTGGCTTCCAGGCACACACAATTACACACTGCCAATCCTGACTTATATGCTGCACAGAACACACATCACACGCAGAAGTACATTCATACATAGCACAGGTATAGTACTTGGGTGGCCAGGTGGCTTCTCCAAAAATACTGGACACAATGGTGATAGGTGCGACGCACTCGAGACACACACACACCTCTCTGCTCCATGCTGTTTCCTCCTCTCCTCCCCAGGCTCTTGACACCTCTTGATTGGCTGCAGCTAGGGAATGCAGCCAATCAGGGTGGAGGAAGCTGCACAGCCCCCTGCTCTCTCCCTGCCCGGGGAAATCCCACGACTCCCCAAGCCAGTCAGGTCACTATGTCCAGAGAGATAATACCGGACACACATACATGTCCAGTATTACATCTAATTTTTTACTGGACAGTGTCCAAATACAGGACAGTCTGGTTCAGTACTGGACACCTGGCAACCCTATATGGTATATATGGTACGGGAGCTTCCTTCTTCAGGTGTCTGGGTGATGCGCGGGTCTCTCCCCAGAATGATCATGTACTCCAGACAGTTGGAACTCGGGATGTATAGCTGTGAGATCTCACATCATGCAGCTGTGTGGGGACTGGGGGTCCTGTGACATGAAGGAACCTCAAGGGGAGATATGGGGAGATCCCACCATGAGGAGGTTGGAAGTGACACAGGACAGTGGGAGGGGTTGGGGGGGCTACATTACAAGGGGGAGACAAATGCTATGAAATTGCCGTTCAGGAAGGTGTGTTCAACGTGGAACATTTAGCCTCAATGTATCGAGGCTTGTCCTCCAATTTGGTGCCGCAAACTGTATGAGCAGCAGGATTGGGGAGCAGTGGGAGGGATTGGGGAGCAGTGGGAGAGAATGGGGAGCAGGTTTGAGGAGTAGTGGGAGGGATTGGGGAGCAGTGGGAGGGATTGTGGAGCAGGTTTATGGAGCAGTGGGAGGGATTGGGGAGCAGTAGGAGGGTATGGGGACCAGGTTTATGGAGCAGTGGGAGGGATTGGGGAGTACTGGGAGGGATTGGGGAGCAGTGGGAGGGATTGGGGAGCAGTAGGAGGGTTTGGGGACCAGGTTTATGGAGCAGTGGGAGGGATTGGGGAGTACTGCGAGGGATTGTGGAGCAGGTTTATGGAGCAGTGGGAGGGATTGGGGCACAGTGGAAGGGATTGTGGAGCAGGTTTATGGAGCAGTGGGAGGGATTGGGGCACAGTGGAAGGGATTGGGGAGCAGGTTTATGGAGCAGTGGGAGGGATTGGGGCACAGTGGAAGGGATTGGGGAGCAGGTTTATGGAGCTGTGGGAGGAGCTACACAATTGACATATTATACACTGTGCATATTTTACATTCTGCATATGTGTATTATATTTCTTTCTTTTTTCCATGTCAACCAAATCCTCCAGTTCTGAGAGTAAAGACCTCCCGCATAGCTGGGTACAGAAATTGGTGCACGCGTATTTTATTGATGGCAATAGAATCAGTAAATAGAATTGTATGAAGGAGCCTTCCTCTGCAAAGTGCGACAGCGCGCGTTATGTGTAAGCATGGTGGCCTAAACAAATATTACTACTAAACGTGGTCAATGCTAGGGAAACGTTTGAGGCCCCTGCTCTGTGCTTCCTTATGCCTCTGTGCTGCTCTGTGACTCTCTGAGCTTCTCTTTCTCTCTGTGCTACCCTGTGCCTCTCTGTGCTGCCCTGTGCCTCTCTGTGACTCTCTGAGCTTCTCTTTCTCTCTGTGCTACCCTGTGCCTCTCTGTGCTACCCTGTGCCTCTCTGTGCTGCCCTGTGCCTCTCTGTGACTCTCTGAGCTTCTCTTTCTCTCTGTGCTACCCTGTGCCTCTCTGTGACTCTCTGAGCTTCTCTTTCTCTCTGTGCTACCCTGTGCCTCTCTGTGCTGCCCTGTGCCTCTCTGTGCTGCCCTGTGCCTCTCTGTGCTGCCCTGTGCCTCTCTGTGCTGCCCTGTGCCTCTGTGCTGCCCTGTGCCCCTATGTGCTTTCCTGGGACTCTGAGCTGCAGCTGACATGCTGCACAGAAACACTGCTCATATAGACAGGTAGAGGGCATCCTCAGCACAGCAAAGCTAACTGTATCCTGCCTGCAGCCTACGCTGTTTTTGTGAATTTAACACCTTCTCTGCCATAGGCTTCTACAATACATTTCAAAGCAGTGTGCAGCTGGCCCCTCTCGCAAAGTGGTTAAAGCAGCAGTTTATATCCGCGCAGTGCTTCAGTAACGCTGAGTATCACTATGCACCTGTTGCCGGCACTGCCTGCCTGCCTGCCTGCCTGCCGTGGCATTCCATAGTCATCGCATTTACTCCCCTTCATCCTAACGTCAAATCCTCCTGTGCAGCCGCAACCTTTACATGCCACTCTAAGCAGGTGTCATCTCTGTCCTCTCTGTCCTCTCTCTGTCCTCTCTGTCCTTTCTCGGTCCGGTGTCCTCTCTCTGTCCGGTGTCCTCTCTCTCTCTCTGTCCGGTGTCCTCTCTCTCTCTCTCTCTCTCTCTCTATGTGTCCTCTCTCTCTCTGTGTCCGGTGTCCTCTCTCTCTCTGTCCGGTGTCCTCTCTCTCTCTCTGTCCGGTGTCCTCTCTCTCTCTCTGTCCGGTGTCCGCTCTCTCTCTCTGTCCTCTCTCTTTGTCGTCTCTCTGTGTCCGGTGTCCTCTCTCTCTCTCTGTCCGGTGTCCTCTCTCTTTCTCTCTCTCTCTGCCCGGTGTCCTCTCTCTCTCTCTGTTCTCTGTCTGTCTGGTGTCCTCTCTCTGTTCTCTCTCTGCCCGGTGTCCTCTCTCTCTGTCCTCTCTCTCTCTCTCTCTCTGTCCGGTGTCCTCTCTCTCTCTGTCCGGTGTCCTCTCTCTCTCTGTTCTTTCTCTGTCCGGTGTCCTCTATCGCTCTCTCTGTCCGGTGTTCTCTCTCTGTTCTCTCTCTGTCCGGTGTCCTCTCTCTGTTCTATCTCTGCCCGGTGTCCTCTCTCTCTCTCTCTCTCTGTCCAGTGTCCTCTCTCTGTTCTCTCTCTGTCCGGTGTCCTCTCTCTGTCCGGTGTCCTCTCTCTCTCTGTCCGGTGTCCTCTCTCTGTTCTCTCTCTGTCCGGTGTCCTCTCTCGCTCTCTCTGTCCAGTGTCCTCTCTCTGTTCTATCTCTGCCCGGTGTCCTCTCTCTGTTCTATCTCTGCCCGGTGTCCTCTCTCTGTTCTCTCTCTGTCCGGTGTCCTCTCTCTGTCCGGTGTCCTCTCTCTGTTCTCTCTCTGTCCGGTGTCCTCTCTCTGTCCTCTCTCTGTCCGGTGTCCTCTCTCTGTCCGGTGTCCTCTCTCTGTCCTCTCTCTGTCCGGTGTCCTCTCTCTATTCTCTCTCTGTCCGGTGTCCTCTCTCTATTCTCTCTCTGTCCGGTGTCCTCTCTCTGTCCTCTCTCTGTCCGGTGTCCTCTCTCTGTCCGGTGTCCTCTCTCTGTCCGGTGTCCTCTCTCTATTCTCTCTCTGTCCGGTGTCCTCTCTCTATTCTCTCTCTGTCCGGTGTCCTCTCTCACCTTCTCTCTGTCTTATGTTTATTTTCTCTTTCTCTCATCCGCCTTCTGTACTTTTTTCTTAGATAAACCCCAGATTTGCAGATTTAGATTAATATTAATCAATGTTTTCTCTTGTCGTGGTCCCTAATCTGCATAGTGAGACAGACAGGTCAAGTAGTTCCGATCAGGTGAACGGTACTTGTTAGAGTGTTCCTGCCTTGGCTGCGCTTATAGTGCCGGCGACCGCAACGTCGCGTGAAAACAAATGCATCGGCGCGACGGCTTGGTCGCGATCGCTGGAAGTCATCTCAATTTGATTTTTCCAGCGTCCATAGGCTGACGTTGCTGGCACTATAAGCGCAGCCTTACCCATCGTCTCACCAAACACTGTACCTCCCGCCCCCCCTCTTTCTGCTGTGTGTTACTTTACGTGCACCCCCTCTTTCTCGCCTGCCCCTGTGTTTCCACGGTCAGTGCTGGGGTTTCTCCTTTTTTCACACCTCCGCCCCCTCTGGCTTCTCACAGCTGCTGTTTCCACAGGAATTCCCATGTCTGCTCCGCGTTCTTGGAGTGAGGGAGTCTGGGAAATCTCAGGTTTACTGCTGTATTGCTCAGAAGATTACCCAGCATTTCCCTCTGAATATTTCTCATTGACAACCATTGTAACCGATTCCCTACTAAGGGGATCAATTGCTCATCCATCTGGAATAAAAGAGATTATCGGCATATTTACTGGGCAGTGCTAATCCAAGTGAATGGGCGAAAACTTTTCTTCTGGTGCCAAGGTGTCTTTTGCAGTAACACCTCTTAGTAATTATGAGGCCTTAATTTACCATCATCCTGAGGTCCTGGACCTGGAATGCACATGAATTGCCCCCAGAGTCTTCCACACATCTTCTGCCCCATAGAATTCAATGGGATCACATAAAGCAGCCCTTCTCTCTCAGCAACATTCTTACTTACTGTCAAACTCTGATGTTCCGTTCAGGAGAAATACGCGTTTGAAATATCAACTGTCCGGGAGTTTAAAATGGAGCCCTCCCAGTGCAGTCTAAAGGTTACTAGACTATAGATCAGAATCTAGAAACTAAGAAAATTATGATTTTTTTTTTAACACACACAAATATAAAAAACAGGGCAGAAGATGGTCAGGAAGTGCGATTCTAACATTATAGGAGTTAAACTCATTTAGGATGTTAGTAGCATTGCTGCTTTAATATCTGAAATCTCAGTGTCTATGAATAAATCTGAATGCTGTTGATGGTATTTCAGAACAATGCAGATTATCTATAGAAACAGGCAGACCTGCACCAGAGCTGCTGCAGGGGGAGTTCATTGATACAGCTGGTGTGTTTTTGATGCAGAAGCAGCAAAACGTGATCCATTCCACCGAGACACCTATTTAGGGATTGAGGCTCACTTGCAGTAAAAAGCAGCTTGAGGCTGCAAAATGGGTCTCAGTGTGACATCTAATTAGTTTTGTCCTTGCGCCAAAGCCGCAGGCTGTTTTGTGCAGTGATCCTGTAGCTATTGTTAACCAGTTGGGCACTGAAGGGAAGTGTGTCACATTGCTGGGATCCCAAGGAAGAGAAAGTCTGGTGCGTTGACGGGCGTGTGACTGGGTGCGGGGTCAGAACTCACACAGCACCCTGCACACAGAAGCACCCTGCACACACAACCACCCTGCAACAGGTCAAAGTTCACACAGTACCCTGCAACGGGTCAGAGTTCACACGGCACCCTGTATGGGGTCTGGGTTCACACGGCACCCTGCACACAGTACCCTGAATGGGGTCGGAACTCACACAGCAGCACCCAGAAAGAGAGCTCTAAATGTAACCAAAAATAATACAAATTGCAAATATCCATAAATTGAGCTCAAGGTCCCAAATTGAAAAAACAAAACACTGTAACTATATCCCAGAAAAAATACAAATGAAATGGGTGTTTCTCCTAAATCCCATAACATAGAGTAAACGGGAAAAAGAAGAAAACATTTGAATTCGATCACTGGACATTCATTTATTTAATGTGATGATGGATGAAAAATACAAAGTCTTAAAAAAAACAGTCCAACCCTCTTATGTATAAACAGCCCGGGTCACAGCAAAAAGGCAAATTATATTGGACTAGCTGAGAGACCCGGCGTTGCCCGGGATGTAAATGCGTAATAGGTAGTATTATTTATAAATCGTGGAACAATAGGTGACTATTTGTTGTAAAGGTTGGATAATAATATTGAAAAGAAAGATGGAATAAAATGTAATACGATGTTGTATAAAAATTGTTTATTGTAAACACACCACAGTACAATGTATATTTTGGTGACATAACAGATGTAAAAATGTGAGGTGTGTGTCCTGCTAGGGTGTGAGGCGGCAGGTGGCGCGTGGGTTGTGAGTGCTGTCTGTGTGTGGGGGTCTTGCTAGGGTGTGAGGCGGCAGGTGGCGCGTGGGTTGTGAGTGCTGTCTGTGAGTGGGGGTCCTGCTAGGGTGTGAGGCGGCGGGTGGCGCGTGGGTTGTGAGTGCTGTCTGTGAGTGGGGATCCTGCTAGGGTGTGAGGCGGTGGGTCAGTGATGTCGGTGCGTAGGGGCAGGAGGCAGCAGGTGTGTGTGGCGGCAGGTATGTATCGAGTGTGGCGGGTGTCTGTTGAGTGCGTGCAGCGGCTGTGAGGCGGTGGGTGAAAGGCAGAGGCGGCCGGAGTAAAGGCGGGTGAAAGGCAGAGGCGGGAAGGCGGGGGTGGGGAGGGGAGGAGGGGGTGGTGGAGGGGGGCAAGGGGGGGAGGAGGGGGTAAGGGTTGGAGGTATGGGGGTAAGGGTTGGAGGAAGGGGTGGGAGGGGGGAAGGGGTGTAAGTGTGGGAGGGGGGAAGGGGGTGGGAGGGGGGAAGGGGGGTGGAGGGGAAAGGGGAGGGGGGAAGAGGGGTGGAGGGGAAAGGGGAGCGGAGGGGGGAAAGGGGAGTGGGGCGGGGAAAGGGGAGCGGGGGGGGGGAAAGGGGAGCGGGGGGGGGGGAAAGGGGAGCGGGGGGGGAAAAGGGGAGCGGGGGGGGGGAAAGGGGAGCGGGGGGGAAAGGGGAGCGGGGGGGGGAAAGGGGAGCAGGGGAGCGGGGGGGGAAAGGGGAGCGGGGGAGCGGGGGGGGGAAAGGGGAGCGGGGGGGGGAAAGGGGAGCGGGGGGGAAAGGGGAGCGGGGGGGGGAAAGGGGAGCGGGGGGGGGAAAGGGGAGCGGGGGGGAAAGGGGAGCGGGGGGGGAAAGGGGAGCGGGGGGGAAAGGGGAGCGGGGGTGGGAAAGGGGAGTGGGGGGGGGTGGAGAGCAGGGGGCATATGTATTGTCATCTACTATATATTTGTGAAAGCACTGTATGTCTGCGTGTCCTCTGTCCCTAGC
>NC_134491.1:47898883-47903206 GCF_040206685.1 Ascaphus truei | reverse complement strand
GACAGCATAGACTATGGTTGACTTACAATGTTAAGAGCTGATAACTTAATTGTTTCTCTTCTGCTCTTATCGGTTGTATCTCAGAAGCTTTAACTAATTTTTATAAGCAGGAGGATCGATGTCACATTTACAATATGGTTATATTTTGACAAAGTACTTCACTCCATATATAAATAAATAAAAAAACACACCATAGAGCTGATAAATGTTCTCTCTTTGAAGTCATTTATCACCACTACTTATATAAATAAATATATTTACACAAATCTCTGAAAGGCTTAGTGCTATTTTTTACAGGTTTCTAGAGGTCGGATTTCCTTTTTTTTTTTTTTTTCTTCTAGAAGCGTTCACACAACTGTTCTATGTTCTTAGGAAAGATAAACAGTTGGAAGAAAAGTAAGTCCTGAGAGAAGTTAGACTGTTCTACAGTCACCCAGCTTGCCTTTAATAAACACCGTGAGTATACTGCACATATTTCAAGCTGCACTCTTTATTGCGTGGAATGAGGAGAGCAGGCTGGCTGTAAATCCTCCACAGAACAAATGATAAGGCAGGATCTAGTCCTTTTGTCCTGGAGGGAGCAGGTGGGTATAAATCCTTTGAATGTGGCTGTCAGGGGGAATGGCTTTGCATTCATCATTCATCCCCTTCTGCATCATTCATGAATGTCATAATAGTCTAAAGAATTGGCAATGCAGAGGGAAATGATTAAAGAGCCAGTGCACTGGTCTTCTGCTCCTCGTATCCGGCGAGCACATACCTATAAATAAGAACCCCAGGTGGGTAGTGCGTCTCCATGGTGGGGTGCAACTCAGGGTTAACACAGAGCTCAATTAAGGTTCTATGGATTAAGCCAACTCTGGAGCAAAATGAAAGCATAGTCCCAATACTGTACTATGTATGTATGTGTGTCTTTATTTATATAGCGCCATTAATGTACATAGCGTGTCACAGCTGTAATACACAGGACAATCATATAAATAACACATAATGGGAGGAAGAGCTTCAGACATAAAAGTGGCACTCAGGAAGAGGAGTCCCTGCTCCGAAGAGCTTACAATCCAATTGGTAAGTAGGGAGAATGTACAGAGACAGTTAGAGGGAGTCTGCAGGGGGCCAAGCTTTATGTATGAGGTGTAAAGTATCAGCCACAGAGCTACTCATATTCTTCGTTAAGGAGATGGGTTTCCCTCTGTGTCAGTGTGCAGTTGAATAGAGAGGCGTTGCCACACATGGTACATTGTTGGATGATTACATGTTGCACTTGCATGTGTTTGGTTTTCCTGCCCCTCCACCCCAAGTGTCAAATTGTTGCCAGGTCTGTGGTGTTGTAATCTTTCCCAACTAGCCATCTGCGTCCAAGGGGGAAAAGTGCACCTTCACCGGCCTTTTCATCCGGTGTGACTGCAAACCAGAATAAAGAGCAGTCACAGTCTGACCTTTTGTCGACCTCCTGTGAAGCCTCTGATCCAGTTTAGTCTCAGGCTTTGTCCTATTTGGATTCCCCCCTTGTCTTTGCATTAGTTTTCTGCCCAAGCCTGCACCTTTTTATTCACACTGTGGCTCTCGCCTGTGGGAGCGGTCCTGCTAGGCTCTGTATCTCAGGACACGGTGTTCCCTCGTTATAAAGAGGGAGAGGTGATGGAAACACAGGCAGAAAGCAGAGGAGATGTTCGCCGAGAGGCCTGTGAAATCCATGAAAACCATTAGGAAGCGAGAAGGAAAGGGCGAAACTTCAGCGGATGTAATGGTCAGGTGGGGAATTGATTCCCTATCTTTGGCTTCACCCCGACGTCCGCCTGATCACTGTCAGAGGATCAAAGGAGAGGAAGGAAGGTACTATTCAACATGCAATGACCACGGAAGGAAGGAGCTAAAGCAGCCGGTAATTGGCACCGGTCACGGACATGTGACCTTTTTAATCCGCATTTGTGTAGTGTTAGGAAGGGATTGCGCCTTTTTAAGGTGTGATGTAATTCGAGGGATACTAAAGTATCTAGAATTCAGTTATAACTAATAACCTATACTTGATGTAACCCATGTTCAGTTAGGCTGCTGATTCCTCTGGAGATCGGATAGTCTGGCTGCTCTCCCCTGAAATGTTGGCCATATAATGCAGGGTTTCTTAACTCCAGTTCACAAGACCCCCACTCCCCCCAACAGGTCAGGTTTTCAGGATATTCTTGCTTCAGCTCAGTGTCTGCTTCAGCACAGGTGGCTCAATCAGTCCCTGCTTCAGCACAGGTGGCTCAATCTTTAACTGAGCCACTGATTGAGCCACCTGTGCTGAGGCTGGGACATCCTGAAAACCTGACCTGTTGGGGGGGTTTGGAGGACTGAAGTTGAGAACCCCTAATATAATGGATGGTGCGCTCATCCCCCCTCTCGTGTGTGTGTGCGCCGGGCTGCGATAGTCACTGGGGGTTGATCCCCTCTGTCCCTCCCCAGCAGGCTGCAGATAATCAGATGCAACACACTGTCCCTTCCCATCCCTCGCTGAGGCAAAGCGCGCTCATCCCAAAGTGACATTCTGTAACGGGCTGTCACATGGAGGAGACGCGGCCCTCTGAAGCAGCATGCACTGTCCCAGCTTTCTCATCTGCTTCATTTCTCGCCGTTCTCTCTCTCTCTTCCCCCCTCTCCAGTTCTCTGCACTATCACAGCTTTCTGCCGCTTTTATTGCCTTATTTCGTCTTTTTGTTTAGTTCTCTTTCCCTCCATCCTTCTCTTGTTCACTTTCCTTCTTGGCCCTTTTCCCTTATGCGGTGAAGCCACTTTCCTGCGCTGGAGATGATTTAGTGCCATTTATTTAACTAGGGATGAGCACTGGGAAGCGGCTTCACTATTTTGAATAGGGGCCCTTGTTTCTTATCTATGTGCAATTCTCCCTCTCTCTCTCTCTGCGTCTCTCTCTGTGTCTCTCTCCCTGCGTCCCTGTCTCTCTCTCTCCCTGCGTCTCTCTATGTCTCTCTCTCTGCGTCCCTGTCTCTCTCTCTCTCTGCATCTCTTTCGCTTTCTTGCACTGTCTCACTCTGTCTCTTCGGCTCTTGTGCTGTCTGTGTGTCTCTCTCGCTCTCTCTGTGTCTCTCTCTGCATTTCTCTCTCTGCGGCTCTTTCTTTCTGTTTCTCTCTCGCACTCTCTCTTTCACACTCTGCATCTCACGCTCTCTCTCCTCTGCATCTCTCGCTCTGTGTCTCTATCTGTCTCTTTCTCTGCGTCTCTTGTTCTCTCTCTCTTGCACTCTCTCTGCATCTCTCTCACTCTCTCTGCCTCTCTCGCGCTCTCTCTGTGTGTCTGCATCTCTCGCTCTCTCTCTGCGTCTTGCTCTCTCTCTCCGTCTCTCTTGCTCTCTCTGTGTGTCTCTGCATTCCTCTCCATCTCTCTCTGCGATCCTCTCCATCTCTCTCTGCGTTCCTCTCCATCTCTCTCTGCGTTCCTCTCCGTCTCTCTCTGCGTTCCTCTCCGTCTCTCTCTGCGTTCCTCTCCGTCTCTCTCTGCGTTCCTCTCCGTCTCTCTCTGCGTTCCTCTCCGTCTCTCTCTGCGTTCCTCTCCGTCTCTCTCTGCGTTCCTCTCCGTCTCTCTCTCTCTCTCTCTCTCTCTCTCTCTCTCTCTCCCCCCTCTCTCTCCCCCCTCTTTTTCTCCCCTCTCTCCTCCCTCTCATGTTAACTCATCAAAATGACCGATGAGTTGACTTGAGGGGAGGGAGCTGATAAGATGGCAAAGCATACAGTGACAGTAAAGAATATTGTTGACGGGGGTGGTGGGAGTTGAAGCGATGAAGTCTCAGATTAGAAGGTAGTTTACAATAATTATTTTACATGTTTCCTGTCATGTTACACTGGAGATGTTAAAGAAAATAGAATTAACCCGTTGTTAATTCTGCAGCAGTCAAAGTCCTCAGCCCATTGAAATAAGAAACCTTTTTTTTTTTTTTTCAAGAAACCACCTTGTTCTTTATCTGTGTTAAGCTCCTGGAATCTCTTTAAACTTGTCTCGCTGTCCTGAGGAAGAGAGGACTCTCAAAGCTTGTCTTAAAATATGTATTGTTAGTCCAAATAAAGAAGGGATCGCCTAATGCTGAAGTACTCTTTTACTCTGCTCTATTGTCATCCAAATGACAAATTGTGTGATCCCCTCTCTCCCACCAATTCCAATCCCAAGGATATTTTTATTATTTTTTTTGCATAGATAATTTTGTACGAAATATGTTTATTATTGTGAATTATTTGTTATAAAAAACATGTTTTTTTGAGCGGGGGGAGGGTGCTTTGTCAGGCTTGGGGGTTGAATTCTGAAAAGCAGTGAAACTTGACACACTTATG